>NW_025744547.1:137500-180245 GCF_021184085.1 Oncorhynchus gorbuscha
ACTGTACTAAGAGCCGGAGGGCGGAGCGCTACTGGCAGAAGACTCTGCTGCAGATGGAGGAGATGGAGTCCCAGATCAGAGATGAGATCCGCAAAGGTGCAGTACCACACACTCACACATGCGCACACACACACTCATACATGCACGTACGCATGCACACACACACTTGTACTGAGTTGAAAAGGCAGGAGTGTGTGATCCGTAATGCTACCAGCAGGTCTCCCTACACTCAGCCATGTTATTAGAGCTCCATTGAATTCTCTCTCATGTTCTCTGATGTTCCTGGGGCTGTGGCGGTCATGAAAGTTTGTCAGCCGGAGATTATCAAGCAAATAACTGCCGGTCTCACGGTAATTGACCGTTAATTAACATAAACACATTTAGCATCTCTTGGCTTCCACGCACAGCCTACAAGCCCTGATGCAGACCTTTGGAACATTTTTAAAAAGTCTAATAAATCCATGTAATATTGCCTACAACTTCACAATAAATCCATGACTTATTTTAGATAGGTCTAAAGAAATATGATATGAAGGAAATGTAGTCTATTTCAGAAGAACAGAATAGCATACTCTGGGTCGTCCTTATGTTAGGCCCTGATGTGGCTATGCCATATGGCTATGGAACACATTAGTTCATTTAGCAGGCAATATTTGCTAAGAATTTGCATAATTGTATATTATTTTATAGTATGAAGAATGCAATTGAACATAGCTGAATAAAATAGAAAGGATATTTTCTCCAAATTATTTCAGAGGGAGCGCGCACTTGTGGCTATTCTGTGTTGAGTGATTAACAAAAAAACAGGTCCCCCTATATGCATAATTTAGAGTTATTTATGCAATTTTAGTTGTGATAAAAACATTGAGCTATATGTTTTGAATTATAAAAACATTTTGGCTTGCATAATTCGACTCTAATGATGGTTTGAAAAAAGCAGCATGAAAGGTCGGAGGTCTGCTTTGTTTCTTGCACAGGCTGCACACACTTCATCAGTCTCTCATTCACAATTTGAAAAGCACTTGATAATATTCTCATCAGGCCTCAAATTTCCCTGTGGCACCCCCCTTAATGGCCTTTAAAAAAATTGACCTATTCTGTCCGAGAAAGAAATATTCCAAACATAGTCTGGGACAGTTGTGGGATGCGATAGATCCCAAATTAATACAACCACTAGCATCAAAACCACTTTCAAAAGCCATGAGGCTGATGCAACAGATCAGAACGTTTAGCTTAACATGTTGATAAACTATTAGGCTATTTCTTCACATTAGAAGCTCAACAATGTTCACATGTCAGCAGGCTATAAGCTCGAATGTTCCAAAATGCAATCAATTAGCAGGAAAACACCATTCTCAAAAGTGACTGCAAATGCGATTATTAATGTAATGCTTTATTATAAAGGTGCATTTTTATGGTGAAAATGATCTTCCCCAAACTTGAAACTCACGCGCCACCTATGTACAGTGAGTAAAGTATTCAGGCCCCTTGACCTTTTCCACATTTTGTTACGTTAACAGCCTTTTTCTAAAATTGATTAAATAAACATTTTTTCTCATCAATCTACACACAATACCCCATAATGACAAAGTGAAAACAGGTTTTTAGAATTTTTTTCACATTTATTAAATATAAAAAACAGAAATACCTTATTTAGATAACTATTCAGACCCTTTGCTATGAGACTCAAAAGTGAGCTCAGGTGCATCCTGTTTCCATTGATCATCCTTGAGATGTTTCTATAACTTGATTGGAGTCCACCTGTGGTATATTCTATTGATTGGACATAATTTGGAAAGGCACACACTTGTCTATATAAGGTCCCACAGTTGACAGTGCATATCAGAGCAAAAATCAATCCATAGAGCTCAGAGACAGGATTGTGTTGAGGCAACTCCACTAATCAGGCCTTTATGGTAGAGTGGCCAGACGGAAGCCACTCCTCAGTAAAAGGCACATGACAGCCCGCTTGAAGTTGTCAAAGGGCACCTAAAGGAATCTCAGACCATGAGAAACAAGATTCTCTGGTCTGATGAAACCAAGATAGAACTCTTTGACTTGAATGCCAAGCGTCACGTATGGAGGAAACCTGGCAGCATCCCTACGGTGAAGCAGGGTGGTGGCAGCATCATGCCATAAGGAGGTTTAAGGAGGGACTGGGAGACTAGTCCGGATCAAGGGAAAGATGAATGGAGCAAGGTACAGAGAGATCCTTGACATAGGACCTCAGACTGGGGCCAAGGTTCACCTTCCAACAGGACAACGACCCTAAGCATACAGCCAAGACAACGCAGGAGTGGCTTTGGGACAATGTCCTTGAGTGGCCCATCCAGAGCCCGAACCCGATCGAACATCTCTGGAGAGACCTGAAAATAGCTGTGCAGTGACACTCCCCATCCAACCTGGCAGAGCTTAAGAGGTTTTGCAGAGAAGAATGGGATAAACTTCACAAATACAGGTGTACCAAGCTTGTAGCGTCATACCCAAGAAGGCTGTAATCGCGGCCAAAGGTGCTTCAACAAAGTTCGGAGTAAAGGGTCTGAATACTTATGTAAATGTAAAAAAATGCTAAAAACCTGTTTTTGCTTTGTCATTATGGGGTATTGTGTATAGATTGAAGAGGGAGCAAAACAAATTAATTAATTTTAGAATAAGGCTGTAATGTAACAAAATGTGGAAAAAGTCAAGGGGTCTGAATACTTTCCGAATGCAATGTATGTCAGGTGGGCTCTATACTGGATGTTAAGCGGATTCATTTGCTTAATTTTAAGAATATATTTTCCCAGTTTAGTTGTGATACAAACCTTATCAACATACAGGCCTATGGGCTAGGCTACATGAGGTGTGATACAAACCTTATCAACATACAGGCCTATGGGTTAGGCTACATGAGGTGTGATACAAACCTTATCAACATACAGGCCTATGGGCTAGGCTACATGAGGTGTGATACAAACCTTATCAACATACAGGCCTATTTGCTAGGCTACATGAGGTGTGATACAAACCTTATCAACATACAGGCCTATGGGCTAGGCTACATGAGGTGTGATACAAACCTTATCAACATACAGGCCTATGGGCTAGACTACATGAGGTGTGATACAAACCTTATCAACATACAGGCCTATGGGCTAGACTACATGAGGTGTGATACAAACCTTATCAACATACAGGCCTATGGGCTAGGCTACATGAGGTGTGATACAAACCTTATCAACATACAGGCCTATGGGCTAGACTACATGAGGTGTGATACAAACCGTATCAACATACAGGCCTATGGGCTAGACTACATGAGGTGTGATACAAACCTTATCAACATACAGGCCTATGGGCTAGACTACATGAGGTGTGATACAAACCTTATCAACATACAGGCCTATGGGCTAGGCTACATGAGGTGTGATACAAACCTTATCAACATACAGGCCTATGGGCTAGACTACATGAGGTGTGATACAAACCTTATCAACATACAGGCCTATGGGCTAGACTACATGAGGTGTGATACAAACCTTATCAACATACAGGCCTATGGGCTAGGCTACATGAGGTGTGATACAAACCTTATCAACATACAGGCCTATGGGCTAGACTACATGAGGTGTGATACAAACCTTATCAACATACAGGCCTATGGGCTAGACTACATGAGGTGTGATACAAACCTTATCAACATACAGGCCTATGGGCTAGGCTACATGAGGTGTGATACAAACCGTATCAACATACAGGCCTATGGGCTAGACTACATGAGGTGTGATACAAACCTTATCAACATACAGGCCTATGGGCTAGACTACATGAGGTGTGATACAAACCTTATCAACATACAGGCCTATGGGCTAGGCTACATGAGGTGTGATACAAACCTTATCAACATACAGGCCTATGGGCTAGACTACATGAGGTGTGATACAAACCTTATCAACATACAGGCCTATGGGCTAGGCTACATGAGGTGGTTGACTATGATTTTTAAAAGTTGCTAAAAAAAAGGGGATGCACTGTTTCTTGCCTTTCTGCACACGCTGGGCATCATTCACAAGTGACAATACATCATTCATAAGGGAGAGGCTAATATTGTCACCCATCAGACTATTCTTAATTTAATCTTGTCTTTACATATGGTAAATAATATGTGTGAAATTAGTTTTGATTTAGAATGGACCGTTATCATACACCTGTCTAGGAACAGGGGCAGGGGGAAAAATACATAAATAGCGAATGGAGGACGCTTTTCCCGTGGATCATTTTTATGGCAATCAGGTAGGCTATACTCCTGCTGTAAAGCGAAGGAATGTGATTCATATTAGGGAAGTTGAGAAATAAATATAGTCTGCCTAGCCTATTGAAAGCTCATGGGCTCTCATGAAGTGTTTGATTAGATTTTGAATACATATGCATTGATGTCAGAGTGATTAGAGGGACAATAGAGCGCTGAGTACCAGGCAGTTAGCATGTTTGGTAGGCTACTAATGACCATCAGCAGTATCAGAGCTTGAATAAGCCTAGTTATCGTGACTAAATGGTCACATGGAATTTGTCTGCGGTCATGACTCATAATACGGTCACCGTAACAGCCCAATCTGGCCAAGGCTACATGAGGGAAGACAGAAAACATGGACCATCACCTAGAGATAGTGCTTTTGTGTGTGTGTGTACATGTGATGGCAGCAGTTGAGAGGTTTATGCTTAATAAGTGTGACTCACAAAACACAGAGACTGAGTACTGATCACTCACTCACTCACTCACTCACTCACTCACTCACTCACTCACTCACTCACTCACTCACTCACACATGGTGGTGACACACGGCTTCGGTAATGTATACCCCGAAGGGGCGAAACGGTGGGTGTGTGAGAGGAGAGGAGAGTGGAAACGAAAGGGGGGAGAGGAGGGGGAGATGAGGAGAGAGGAGGAAAGGAGAGGGGTAAGGAGAGGAGGGAGAGGGGAGAAGAAGGGGAGAGGAGGGGGGGATGAAGGAGGGCCAGTCTGAAGGCCACAGAATGTCTGAGCATAGATAAATAGGGATGAATAGAGAAAGAGAAATGGAGGGAGAGGGGAAAGGAGGGAGGAAGATGGCCATGAGTCAGGGATGTGTCTGTGGAGAGATGTGTGGGAGGAGGGGAGGTTTGTTGGAGGACACAGACAGTTGTGTGGGTGAGACCAGGGTAAGTGTGTAAGGGGCGAGGGATGGGTTTGGGAAGGGCAGAATAGGAGGGGGGAGAGAAGGGAAGAGGGGAGAAGGGAGGGGAAGAAGGGAAATTGCAATGCTAGGGTTGTGGGGTTCGATTCCCATTACGAAAAAGTTTTTAAAAATGTATGCACTTGCTACTATAAGTCCCTCTGAATAAGAATGTCTGCTAAATAACTGAAAAGTAAATGTCATGTACTAAGGTGGCAGTGGAGAGATTGACATATTGCAGGGACCATCCATCTTGATGAATGAGAAGAGTTTGGTATGTGTGGGAGTGATTAGGGACAGTTCAAAATTTGCTGGGGTGGGTGGTCCAAACTAGAGGAGGGTTGTCTAACTTGTTTTTTTTGCTTTGGGGAGGGTTGTGTGTTTTTTATTGGGCACAGGGGAGGGTAGTGCGTCTTTTCCCTGGTTTACATTCGCTCTTTTGCAGGTTTTACCATATAATGTATTCCTTCCTTGTAACATGAACGCTGGGAGTCGGGAAGCAAGTTCAGGGAGTGTATTTAATAACTAATAATAACTAAATGAACATAGAACTAAACAAGAAACATGGGTAGCGTACAGACATTTATTTATTTTTGTCGTTACTTTTACCTCTTTTTCTCCACAAGTTTGTGATATCCAATTGGTAGTTAGTCTTGTCCCATCACTGCAGTGCATCCTCCAAAACACGACCCCGCCAAACCGCACTGCTTCTTGACACACTACTCACTTAACCTGGGAGCCAGCCACACCAATGTGTCGGAGGAAACACCTTGCACCTGTCGACCGTGTCAGCGTGCACTGCGCCCGTACAGACATGAACACTGGAACAGAAACAAGAACTCCTGGGGAAGGAACCAAAGGGAGTTACAGATATAGAGAAGATAATCAGGAAGGTGATGAAGTCCAGGTGAGTCTGATGAGGCGCTGGTGTGTGTAATGATGGTCACTGGTGTGCGTAATAATGAGCAGCTCAGTGACCTAAAGCGCCGGATAGGGAGTATCCGTGACAATCCTAGCAAATTGTCCTCATCTGCTTACATGCGCCTCCCCTATATCAAGATGTTTTGGTTCTTCCCTTATGCACTACGCTTTTCCACATGCTAACGTTTACTATACCATACCACAGTATAATATAGTCTACCAGTCTAACTGTCTATCCTGCCCTCTATACACCATTCATAGTGAATAGTGGTAGGTGGATCATTGGTGACCGGCCGCCTTGATTCAGTCTTAAGTAACAACATTTGAAATTGTGTTTTTTACATTGGACAAAAGCAGAGACACAGAGTTACAAAATGGTACATCATACACTGCATTTGAGGAACAATGGAAAAGTAATTATGTTGATAAACTTGTAACCTGACTTTTGAGAAAATTACCTTTGAATGTTTTGGTACCTACTGGAGAGATCTTCTTTGTCTGCACCCATTCAGCATCATTTACACCCTCTTAAGCCTTAGCCCCACCGATCTCTTTAAGGGTTGACCCGAGCATTCTGTCCTAACAACAGCAGTCAAGAACCCAAGCTAACTGGTTAACTTTGGCTAGCTTGCTAGCTACTTCCAGACACAAATGAGAGAACAGCTCACTGACTATTTTACTCGCCCTAGCAGAGCTGGTTAGGCAATTTTTATGTTATCCAGAGTGACTGCAACTGTGCTGCTGGCAACAATTTACGCTTTTTTGCCAATGTTTACTGACACCGGACATATTCAACGGATGTTGAGCGTTCGTTATTTTGCGCTCTGGCAGACTCAAACTAGAGGGCTCTGAAATCGGAGTAGATAGCCATTTACCAGCTACGTCTATCAACAGTTGTCGCAGTGATATTCTATTGAAATGGTTACTTGCATAGTGGAGTCTTTTGCAAGCTAGGTAAACAATGAACAATAATCCCAACTCAGGACGTTACTACCCTGCATGAATCTGCAGGTAGCTAACCAACCAGGTTCAATGTTAGCTAGCTAACATTAGGCTATAACTAGCAAAGCAAAAGGCACTGAGATATGAATACTAAGATCATACATGTAATGTCAGCTAGCGAGCCAGCCAGCTAACATTAGCTAGCTGGCTAACAATACACTTTAACTTGAAATGGAAACAACTTTCTGTCAAAATTAGAAATGTGTAATATCTGAAAATGTAGCTAGCTAGACTTTCTTACCCGTATACATCATGGATGGATGCTACTCCCTGTCACGGATGCCATCGTTGCCCTTAGTTTGATGATGTAATCCGAAGGCAGGGGTTTTCTACATCTCCTTAGCTATCATACTCTAATTAAACTGATTTCAAAACTCGGTCCTCCCGAAAGTGGAGAGCAACACTTATGCAGTTCTACTACGCAATATATATATATATATATATAAAAAAAAAATTTAAGCTGACAGGATTACCTACACATACTGACCAGTTCAAATAGACAGACGCGTGCTATATGGCAGACCAATCAGAACCCATCTCTTGGCATGTCCAGCCCACTCATTATCTCAGACAATCATGGCTAGCGGGAAGGTTGCTGGCTTTTTCTCTGGTTAAACCAACTAGACTCGTAATTTAACAATTTTATTTTGATCTACAGTTGGCATACAAGTTTGTTATTAAGAAACATGAAAGTTCACATGTTCCAGAATGCATTTCTGCCAGAAGAAAACGCATTGAAAAAGTTTACGTTCAAATGGCTCTCTTATGAAGTGTGACACGCGACATATGCCTAGTTTCCTGAAACGAGTCACATTTGTCCAGATCTGCAATAGGCTAACTAGTAATCATATCACATATAAAAGCATTCAAATCTGCATACATTTTCAATATGAATCCACAAGAATTGTGGAAATCCATCGTGCAAGAAAGAACAGTGAAGACATGAAACACTGAGCTCAAAAGGCTCCCCTATTGATCTTGTTTAGGGACAATACAATTATCCTACCTAGACTAGCCTACAACACACAATGCAATTAATAATTGCATTATTGTTTTCAAGTGAGTACAAATTCTACTCTAGGATAAGTGGCGATTTTAGCATGTAAATCTTGGTTTGCAAACTCCACAAAAATGCAAAGCCACTGCACAGCACTACATTAACAATACATGAATTGCACTGTAACTGTGCCAAACAGTGCCCACAAATTGTTAGGGCCTACATAAAGCTGTCCCGACAGCAGAGCTTTCCTTTCATCTCCATGAAGTAAATCCTTACCATTGCTACACCTTGCTATCAGCGGAGCCTTGTCTGGCAGCTAAACAGTTAATTCAGACTCATTTACTGACTTTTTTAAACCATAGTTGATATTGCTGACTTGCTTAAACAAATGTGGTTTCTACTGACTTCTTGTGGATTTGTGTAAGTCTATATGAACCTCATTGTCCTTCAATAAGGATAATAATAACGAAAACCAACATGAGTTTTGACTTTTGAACTATACACAAACATTATTACATTTATGTTCAGTAAATTCATCATGTTTGTTCTTATATGTTTGTTCTTATATGATTAACACACTCTAAGTAGCTCTACGTTTAAACAAACGTACCTGCAACAAGGTAGGCCTATTCATTCAGCACTTTCAAAATGGACACCGACAAAAATTCAGATCGATCCAGACAGAGACCAAGAGAGACACGGTTAGCCTACCATTTGAAGTTTTTTTATTAGGCCTACAGTGGCTTGCAAAATTATTCACCCTCCTTATAATTGTTCCTATTTTGTTGTCTTACAACTTGGAATTAAAATTGATTTTTGGGGGGTCTGTATCATTTGATTTACACAATATGCCTACGACTTTGAAGATGCAAAATATTTTTTATTGTGAAACAAACAAGAAATAACACAAAAAAATGGAAAACTTGAGCCTGCATAACTATTCACCCCCTCAAAGTCAATACGTTCTAGAGCCACCTTTTACAGCAATTACAGCTGCAAGTCTCTTGGGGTATGTCTCTATAAGCTTGCCACATCTAGCCACTGGGATATTTTCCCAAGCAATGGCTTTTTTTCTGGCCACTCTTCCATAAAGCCCAGCTCTGTGGAGTGTACAGCTCTAAGTGGTCCTATGGACAGATACTCAAATCTTCACTGTGGAGCTTTGCAGCTCCTTCAGGATTATCTTTGGTCTCTTTGTTGCCTCTCTGATTAATGCCCTCCTTGTCTGGTCCGTGAGTTTTGGTGGGCGGCCCTCTCTTGGCAGATTTGTTGTGGTGCGATATTCTTTCCATGTTTTAATAATGGATTTAATGGTGCTCCATGGGATGTTCAAAGTTTCTGATATTTCTTTACAACCCAACCCTGATCTGTACTTCTCCACAAATTTGTCCCTGACCTGTTTGGAGTGCTGCTTGCTTTGTGGTGGTGCAGACTCTGGGGCCTTTCAGAACAGGTGTATATATACTGAGATCATGTGACAGATCATGTGACACTTAGATTGCACACAGGTGGACTTTATTTAACTAATTATGTGACTTCTGAAGGTAATTGGTTGCACCAGATCTTATTTAGGGGCTTCATAGCAAAGGGGGTGAATATATATGCACACTTTTCCAATTTTGTATTTATTGTAATTGTTTTATTTAATTTCACCAATTTGGACTATTTGGTGTATGTCCATTATATGAAATCCAAATAAAAATACATTTAAATTACAGGTTGTAATGCAACAAAATAAGAAAAAGGCCAAAGGGGATGAATACTTTTGCAAGGCATTGTATCTAAGTCTTTACTGTGTTGTAGTGTCAACAAATTGCATATCTGCTTTCACTGGACATCAGTTTTAGAAAACTATCACAAATAAACAGCACAACACGGAAGCGTTAATTATCACTTAGCAACGGCTATGGAGCAGAAAGTGGCGCTCTCGAAACCATTTATACATCGTTTTGGGCCTGTGTTCTGGGATGAGACTGAGAGTTGTCTTACGTGTTCTAAACTGTATATGACTTAATGTCCTGTGACCCTCTGGTGTCCTTCCAGGCTTTGCAGAGCTACAGACAGACATGACAGACCTGACCAAGGAGCTGAACCGCAGCCAGGGAATCCCTTTCCTGGAGTACAAACAGTTTGTCACACGCACCTTCTTCCCCAAGGTGAGTCAGTTAATCACACACACCTCTTTTTCCCCAAGGTGAGTCAGTTAATCACACACACACACCTCTTCTTCCCCCAGGTGAGTCAGTTAATCACACACACACCTCTTCTTCCCCAAGTTGAGTCAGTTAAGCACACACACACACCTCTTCTTCCCCAAGGTGAGTCAGTTAATCACACACACACCTCTTCTTCCCCAAGGTGGGTATCACCTTACTACAACCATTAGAGAGAGATTTTCCATCAGAATATTTTTTACAGTTTACATTGAAAAGGTCTTCATGTATCCAAGTTATTACCGTCCCAAAACTTGACAACCATGGTGTGGTTTAAGTCCCTTAAGAAGAACATATATTTGTTAGAAGTAAAATTATTCTCCTCTCTGATCCATCCTGTTGGACAGGTGTAGATGTTCTGTCTATGCCTCTGTGTGTTTCCACAGACATACAGAGATACAGACAGACATAACAGTGTGTTTTGTATTCAAACCACAAGCATGACGTTTCAAACCACAAGCATGACGTTTCAAACCACAAGCATGACGTTTCAAACCACAAGCATGACGTTTCCAGCCACAAGCATGACGTTTCCAGCCACAAGCATGACGTTTCCAGCCACAAGCATGGCGTTTCCAGCCACAAGCATGACGTTTCCAGCCACAAGCATGACGTTTCCAGCCACAAGCATGACGTTTCCAGCCACAAGCATGACGTTTCCAGCCACAAGCATGACGTTTCCAGCCACAAGCAAGACGTTTCCTGCCACAAACATGACGTTTCCAGCCACAAGCAGGACATTTCCAACCACAAGCATGGCGTTTCCAGCCACAAGCATGACGTTTCCAGCCACAAGCATGACGTTTCCAGCCACAAGCATGACGTTTCCAGCCACAAGCATGACGTTTCCAGCCACAAGCATGACGTTTCCAGCCACAAACATGACGTTTCCAGCCACAAGCAGGACATTTCCAACCACAAGCATGACGTTTCCAGCACAAGCATGACGTTTCCAACCACAAGCATGACGTTTCCAACCACAAGCATGACGTTTCCAACCACAAGCATGACGTTTCCAGCCAGGTCACCCGTGATACAATTACGTATTCGGCGTTCATCCATGTCTGAGGACGTCGGGAGTTGAAGTGGAGACCAGCCACTAGGGGCAACAGTGAGCACTGTTACCTTCAAGTGGATTTAGGTTTTGCTAGGGTGTTGTGGGTGGCGATGGCGGATGAGCATAAGCACCTGCCTCTGATTCCAAAGGTTGCAAGTTCGAATCAAGTTCAAATCCAACTTTAACCCTTACCTTAAGCATTCAGCATTGATGCCTTAACTTAAACATTTGGAGGAATTAATGGCTAAACCTAACCTTAAACTTTCGAAATGTGTAATTTGACATTTGCAACGACTTAGAAATTGGACTTTTGAGAAACATGGATGAACGTCTAATTCTGATGTGAGAGTGTGAGAGCTAGTTGGAAGTTTCAAGGACAAGGAACAATGCTGGGCACTCGCACAAAAAACATACCCTACACAGAGCTACACACACACTGGCACACACTTGTGAACCCACCCACACACTTTCGTTTGCATGCAAATTCTTTAGTACAACCATCCGTATTCAAACACAGCAATGCACATACAGTATCAGCACAGACTCTTGCAAACACCCACACAGTCTATTGTATGCACACACACTTGTTCACAGATAGAACTGCATAAGTTTGTCGAGGTGGACAGTGTGTTTTTTAGATGTGAAGGAAAGAGCTGGTATACTGTTGAAAAGCTGCTATGATGGAACATAGTAACTTATGTTGTTACTTCACTAGTCACACACACACACACACACACACACACACACACACACATACATACATACATACATACATACATACATACATACATACATACATACATACATACATACATACATACATACATACATACATACATACATACATACATACATACATACATACATACATACATACATACATACATACATACATACACACTCACACATACACTGATGCAGGATAAACACTTGCGTCGTTACCTCAGTAGGTTACTATCTCCGCAGGTTTACAGAGACCAAAAACATACAGCAACACAATACTGTTCAATCAACTGCCACAAGATAAGGTCAAACCACAGTCTCAACCCTCTATCCCATTGACACACACTGAAACACACACATGCACACACTCACCTTGCTGAGTCTGTGTATGTGTGCGTGGGACAGCTCATTTCATTATTTGACTCTGTTGGCTCTGACCCTGAGAGCAATGGTCGATGTGTCCGGCCCTTTCTCTGTTTGTCTCTAAATACGTTTCGCGATGTAATGGTTCTGTCTCTCTGTATGTTTACCTCAGATGTGTTCGGACTATGAGAGGAGTCTGGTCCAGCCCGTCTATGAGAACGACGCCCTCGGTCCACGAGCCCTCCCTGAGACACACCCCCTTCTGCAAGACTGGCAGGTATAGAGTTAACCCCCTGAAGTGTTCCATATCCATTCTGCTCTCCTCTGCCTGGAGCGCCTCCATTCTATTCCTCTACTTCCTCGTTCCTTTGATTCACAACTGGGTCACACTGAAGATGATTAAGTCTCCACGGTGAGGCTGTTGATTAGGAGTAACTGTAGAAGGAAAGCACAACCATGTGTATGTGCTTGCGTGCGTGCCTTAATGAGTGTGTGTGTGTGCATGGGTGGGTGTGTGCGTGCATGCGTGTATGTGTCTAACTGTGCAGACGTGTGTATGCATTGCATTCTAATGCCCATTCACCAGCTGCCAGTCCTTATGATTCAGAGATTTTTTACGTTGTCAAACACTATCCCAGCCCACCCAAACACTGGCAGGTTGTTGACACACTTCCCACCGTCTCCATGATGATGATGGCACAGCACTCATTCTACCATAACCATTCCGACGTGTGTGTGTGTGTGTGTGTGTGTGAGCTCTACTATTGGAACAATGCATGGTTTTGGGTCGACAGCCAGGGGAGCCTGTCTAGAGGTGAAAAAGGGTTTCAGATCCTCACTAGTGTTTTCCAGGTCACGGCGTCCAAATCTCACAGGCGGCCATTTATCTTAATGGACAGCCCTGCTCTCCTTCTGTCACTGTGGAAACAGGAGCATATGGCTGCAGTCCAGAGGGAAGACTTCATCAGAGCACTGCTTAGGTGCACCGTTAGACAGGATACATCCGCATTAACTAGGCTAGGAGTGTTTAGAAGACAGTACTAGAAAGCACCTGGGGACTGTGATGATGTTATGAGAAAGCCGGTGGAAAGCGATAATGAGTTTTAGTGGTCATACTCTGGTATGAGGTGGATTTGGATTAGCGAGGAGTCTGATTGAACAGCGCCCGGTTTCCCTTTAACGTGTTTTAACGATGCATCTTTCCTGCAACTGACAAACATGTATGTAACATACGTTTCCCAAAACACCATGCAGAGATAACGTTCGCTAAGTGTGTTGTTGAGGCATGTGTTGATACTGATAGGATTGAAAGAAAGGCAACGCTGCTGTTTTAATCAATTGCAAGGACATTGGCAACTTTGTATTTGTAGTCAACTTTGTTCTGAAGAGGCGGATAAACAATGTGATTTTATGTTTAGCGGAAATCTTCTGTGTATAAAGTGCCGTGGTAGGGCAAAAAAGCATCTATCGATGTACTTAGCTGTTTGAGTGGCAGGTGTTAGATTATGAGGGTTTTCAAGGGCAACATTAATAACGATGGTTTTGAGAAACAGCTTGGAGATGTAACGATGCGCCTACAAAGTTTCTAACGAACGATGACTTAGCCTTAAGATGCTTTTGGTAAACTGGGCCCTGATTGGTTCAATACACATAACTCTCTCTTTTCTCTATCCTGTCCAACTGTCTCTGTCTCTCTCTCTCTCTCTCTCTCTCTCTCTCTCTCTCTCTCTCTCTCTCTCTCTCTCTCTCTCTCTCTCTCTCTCTCTCTCTCTCTCTCTCTCTCTCTCTCTCTCCAGCCCTCTAACACAGCCAAGCCTAACATGGAGGAGGGAATCACTCTCTTCTCAACTCTTCTCAACAACAAGCACTTCCTGGTTACCTTTGTTCATGCACTGGAGCAACAGAAGGACTTTGCAATACGCGACAGGTAACCATGAACACCATGACAACAATTTGTACTTCAAACCCAAAGTACCGTGACTGACTACTATACAACTGATTATGGTTTTGACTAGAAAGGATGCAGCTTTTGTCATATTTGAATTTTGTAGCATGTTAGTAGAACATACGCAGCAGGTTAGGATAATTAATGTAGCAGGTTAAGAGGATTAGGTTTAGGAAAAGGGTGACGACTGATTATCCTGTACACTTGGGCGGCAGGTAGCCTAGTGGTTAGAAATCCCTGAACTGACAAGGTAAAAATCTGTCGTTCTGCATCTGAACAAGGCAGTTAACCCACTGTTCCTAGGCCGTCATTGAAAATAGGATTTGTTTCTTAACTGACTTGCCTAGTTAAATAAAGGTAAAATAAAATAATGGCCAGTTAGTAGGTATACCACCCTGTTCACGAAAATGGTTTGCTCCTAAAGACAGTGAGTCATGTGGTCATGGCTTACTATGTAAAGCAGGTGTCGAGGCATTCAGTTACTGTTTGAGTGAATGTTAGAATGGGCAAAACGAGTGACTTTGAGCATGGTATGATCGCCAGTGCCAGGCGCAACGGTTCCAGTATGTCAGAAATGGCCAGCCTCCTAGGCTTTTCACGCACAACCGTGTTTAGGGTTTACCTAGAATGACAAACAAAACACGTCCAGTCAGCGGCAGTCCTGTGGGAGAAAACAGCTTGTTGATGAGAGGTCGAAGGAGAATGGTGCAAGCTAACAGGCGGGCCACAAACAGGTAAATAACTGGTGTGCAGAATGGCATCTCGGAACGTACAACTCGTCGGTTCTTGTCACGGATGGGCTGTTGCAGCAGATGCCAACACTGGGTTCCACTCCTATCAGCTATATACATGAAGAAGCAGCTCCAGTGGGCACGCGATCACCAACCCTGGACAATGGAGGAGTGGAAAAACATTGCCTGGTCCAACGAATCCCGGTTCCTGTTGTGTCATGCTCATGGCAGAGACTATTTGCAATCCCTTCCCCTCTCCACACCATTGCCACTCTCTGTTGTCATCTATGCATAGTCACTTTAATGAACTCTACCTACATGTACATACTACCTCAATTAAACGTTGACTCTGTACCGGCACCCTCCTGTATATATTGTTATTTTTTTACTGCTGCTCTTTAATTACTTGTTACTTTTCTCTTATTCTCATCAGTATTTTTTAAAACTGTACTGTTGGTTCGGGGCTCGTAAGTAAGCATTTCACTGTAAGGTCTACACCTGTTGTATTCAGCGCATGTGACTAATAGAATTGGATTTGACGTGAGTCCATGGCCCCATCCTGTCAATGGTACAGGCTGGTGGCAGTGTTGGAATGTTGTAGAGAATGTTTTCCAGGCACACGTTTGATCCCTTGATACAAATTGAGCAGCCTATTCATGCCCAAAATATTTCAGCCTGTCCTGGAGGCAAAGGGGGGTCTGAACCGGTACGAGATGGGTGTACCTAATAAACTGGCCCCTGAGTGTCTATCCACCTCTTCCCAGTTCAAAATGTTTATGTGTACAATATGGGGAAAGGGGCATACCTAGTCAGTTGTACAACTGAATGCATTCAACTGTGTCTTCTGCATTTAACCCAACCCCTCTGAATCAAAGAAGTGTGGGGGGGTGCCTTAATTGACATCCACTTCATCGGCACCTGGGGAACAACTGCCTTACTCAGGGGCAGAACAACAGATTTTTACCTTCTCAGATCAGGGATTCAATCCAGCAACCTTTCAGTTACTGGCCCAACGCTCCTACACGCCAGACGACCTGCCGCATGTTTGCCAGCTTCATACAACAACACTTCAGCATATAGTGTATCAGTCTAAAAATAGACAGTTGTTCTGGAGGTTCCTCATATTGATTCTGGAGGCCAGACCCTATCACTGTTCCCTCTCCAGGCTCAGCACCACAACAGTGGTGTGGCTTTAATGTTTCCCCTGCCTGGTCTCCTAGATGGGGCGGCAGGTAGCCTAGTGGTTAGAGTGTCGGACTAGTAACTGAAAGGTTGCTAGATTAAATCCCTGAGCTGACAATGTAAAAATCTGCCGTTCTGCCCCTGAACAAGGCAGTTCCTAGGCCGTCATTGAAAAAAATAATTTGTTCTTAACTGACTTGCCTAGTTAAAAATCAAAATAAATGAGTGGTTCTTTGTTATGGGAATCTCCCATCTACCTTTACTGTTTCAGCCCCTCCATCCTCTGGGACATCTCAGAATATATACGTAACTCAATGTATTCTCAGGTGTGGGGACTAAATCATGTTATGTGAATCGTATATGTCTCTTTACTCTGGGCTCACACACATGTTTTTCTGTGTGTCCCCAGGTGTAGCCTGGCATCCCTGCTCACTATCGCCCTCCATGGTAAGCTGGAGTACTACACTAGCATTATGAAGGATCTGCTGGTGGATCTGATCGATGCCTCGGCTGCCAAGAACCCCAAGCTGATGCTGCGACGGACAGAGTCTGTGGTGGAGAAGATGCTCACCAACTGGATGTCCATCTGCATGTACAGCTACCTCAAGGTGAGGGAGGGAGGGAGGCATGGAGGGAGGGGAGGGAGGGGGAGGGAGGGAGGGAGGGAGGGAGGGAGGGAGGGAGGGAGGGAGGGAGGGAGGGAGGGAGGGAGGGGGAGGGAGGGAGGGAGGGAGGGAGGGAGGGAGGCAGGGAGGGATGGGGAGGCATGGAGGGGAGGGAGGCATGGAGGGAGGGAGGGAGGCATGGAGGGAGGCATGGAGGCAGGGAGGGAGGGAGGCATGGAGGGAGGCATGGAGGGAGGGAGGCATGGAGGGAGGGAGGCATGGAGGGAGGGAGGGAGTTGTGAAAAGAGAAGGAGTGAGACAATAGAACATAATGTAATGACAATAGAACAAGACTCCCGTCAAACCTGTGGTCCTCTGTAGCTCAGTTGGTAGAGCATGGCGCTTGTAACGCCAGGGTAGTGGGTTCGATTCCCGGGACCACCCATACGTAGAATGTATGCACACATGACTGTAAGTCGCTTTGGATAAAAGCGTCTGCTAAATGGCATATATTATTATTATTATATTAAACCTTTTGTATCCAGTCACGAGTATTCCCTGTCCAGTTGGTTACAGTCTGGGCCTTTTACTGACAAACAGTCTCAATGTTAATGTTATGTTATCAACTTGTTACTGTGTTTTCTGCAGGAGACAGTGGGCGAGCCCTTCTTCCTGCTACTGTGTGCCATCAAGCAGCAGATCAACAAGGGTTCTATAGACGCCATCACAGGGAAGGCCCGGTACACACTGAACGAGGAGTGGCTGCTCAGAGAGAACGTTGAGGCCAAGCCACAGGTCAGTCACCGCACAACAACGCACGTCATATACTGCCCACTGATTGGTTCACCTCTTGCTATGTGCATATATCATATGTCTATCGTATGATAGAGTTTACAATATCTCAACTATGTGTAGCTTAATCACTAAACAGGAATAATGAACCAGCTTAATCACTCAACAGGAATAATGAACCAGCTTAATCACTAACTAACCTCTTGCTATGTGCATATATCATATGTCTATCGTATGATAGAGTTTACAATATCTCAACTATGTGTAGCTTAATCACTAAACAGGAATAATGAACCAGCTTAATCACTCAACAGGAATAATGAACCAGCTTAATCACTAACCAGAAATAATGAACCAGCTTAATCACTCAACAGGAATAATGAACCAGCTTAATCACTCAACAGGAATAATGAACTAGCTTAATCACTCAACAGGAATAATGAACCAGCTTAATCACTCAACAGGAATAATGAACCAGCTTAATCAATCAACAGGAATAATGAACCAGCTTAATCAATCAACAGGAATAATCAAACATCTGAAGTAAAAGAAGTTGACATTGTGACAATCACTGCCTCCATCTCTGTGTGTCCAGAACATCAACGTGTCGTTCCAGGGATGTGGTATGGACTCTCTGGCCGTGAAGGTTGTGAACACAGACACCATCTGTCAGGTGAAGGAAAAGATTCTCGAGGCCTTCTATAAGAACCTGCCCTTCTCCCAGTGGCCTCGGGCAGAGGACGTAGACCTGGGTGAGAAAAGTCACTTTCATTTCACCTTCAACTCCCCAGTTGTGGAAGTAATGCCATGCAAAGGAGCTATTTGACCAATTATTACTTCGTAGCTTAACTGAGATCAAATGAAATTGTATTCCTCACATACACAGTTTACAGCAGGTATAAAAGCTGCAGTGAAATACTTGTGTGCTAATAGCTCCCTCAACATTGCAGAACAATATCAAAAACAAGTAAACTGATGTGTACACAATAGGGCATACAGTATAGATAATGAACAATAAGGTGTACAGTATAGATAATGAACAATAAGGTGTACAGTATAGATAATGAACAATAAGGTGTACAGTATAGATAATGAACAATAGGATATACAGTATAGATAATGAACAATAGGATATACAGTATATATAATGAACAATAGGATATACAGTATAGATAATGAACAATAGGATATACAGTATAGATAATGAACAATAGGATATACAGTATAGATAATGAACAATAGGATATACAGTATAGATAATGAACAATAGGATATACAGTATAGATAATGAACAATAGGATATACAGTATATATAATGAACAATAGGATATACAGTATAGATAATGAACAATAGGATATGCAGTATAGATAATGAACAATAGGATATACAGTATAAATAATGAACAATAGGATATACAGTATAGATAATGAACAATAGGATATACAGTATAGATAATGAACAATAGGATATACAGTATAGATAATGAACAATAAGGTATACAGTATAGATATATATATTTTTATTTTACCTTTTTTTAACTAGGCAAGTCAGTTAAGAACAAATTCTTATTTTCAATGACGGCCTAGGAACAGTGGGTTAACTGCCTGTTCAGGGGCAGAACGACAGATTTGTACCTTGTCAGCCTGGGGGTTTACAGTATAGATAATGAACAATAAGGTGTACAATATAGATCATGAACAATAGGGTATACAGTATAGATAATGAACAATAGGATATACAGTATAGATAATGAACAATAGGGTATACAGTATAGATCATGAACAATAGGGTATACAGTATAGATAATGAACAATAGGATATACAGTATAGATAATGAACAATAGGGTATACAGTATAGATCATGAACAATAGGGTATACAGTATAGATAATGAACAATAGGATATACAGTATAGATAATGAACAATAGGATATACAGTATAGATAATGAACAATAGGGTATACAGTATAGATCATGAACAATAGGGTATACAGTATAGATAATGAACAATAGGGTATACAGTATAGATCATGAACAATAGGGTATACAGTATAGATAATGAACAATAGGATATACAGTATAGATAATGAACAATAGGGTATACAGTATAGATAATGAACAATAGGGTATACAGTATAGATAATGAACAATAGGATATACAGTATAGATAATGAACAATAGGATATACAGTATAGATAATGAACAATAGGATATACAGTATAGATAATGAACAATAGGATATACAGTATAGATAATGAACAATAGGATATACAGTATAGATAATGAACAATAGATTATACAGTATAGATCATGAACAATGGGGTATACAGTATAGATAATGAACAATAGATTATACAGTATAGATCATGAACAATGGGGTATACAGTATAGATAATGAACAATAGATTATACAGTATAGATAATGACCAATAGGGTATACAGTATAGATAATGAACAATAGATTATACAGTATAGATAATGAACAATAGATTATACAGTATAGATAATGAACAATAGATTATACAGTATAGATAATGAACAATAGATTATACAGTATAGATAATGAACAATAGATTATACAGTATAGATAATGAACAATAGATTATACAGTATAGATAATGAACAATAGATTATACAGTATAGATAATGAACAATAGATTATACAGTATAGATAATGAACAATAGATTATACAGTATAGATAATGAACAATAGGGTATACAGTATAGATAATGAACAATAAGGTATACAGTATAGATAATGAACAATAGGGTATACAGTATAGATCATGAACAATAGGATATACAGTATATATAATGAACAATAGGATATACAGTATAGATAATGAACAATATGATATACAGTATAGATAATGAACAATAGGATATACAGTATAGATCATGAACAATAGGGTATACAGTATAGATAATGAACAATAGGGTATACAGTATAGATCATGAACAATAGGATATACAGTATAGATAATGAACAATAGGGTATACAGTATAGATAATGAACAATAGGGTATACAGTATAGATCATGAACAATAGGGTATACAGTATAGATAATGAACAATAGGCTATACAGTATAGATAATGAACAATGGGGTATACAGTATAGATAATGAACAATAGATTATACAGTATAGATAATGAACAATAGGGTATACAGTATAGATAATGAACAATAGATTATACAGTATAGATAATGAACAATAGGGTATACAGTATAGATAATGAACAATAGGGTATACAGTATAGATCATGAACAATGGGGTATACAGTATAGATAATGAACAATAGATTATACAGTATAGATAATGAACAATAGGGTATACAGTATAGATCATGAACAATGGGGTATACAGTATAGATAATGAACAATAGGGTATACAGTATAGATAATGAACAATAGGGTATACAGTATAGATCATGAACAATAGGGTATACAGTATAGATAATGAACAATAGATTATACAGTATAGATAATGAACAATAGGGTATACAGTATAGATAATGAACAATAGGATATACAGTATAGATAATGAACAATAGGGTATACAGTATAGATAATGAACAATAGGATATACAGTATAGATAATGAACAATAGGGTATACAGTATAGATAATGAACAATAGGATATACAGTATAGATAATGAACAATAGGATATACAGTATAGATAATGAACAATAGGATATACAGTATAGATAATGAACAATAGGATATACAGTATAGATAATGAACAATAGGGTATACAGTATAGATAATGAACAATAGGGTATACAGTATAGATAATGAACAATAGGGTATACAGTATAGATAATGAACAATAGGGTATACAGTATAGATAATGAACAATAGGGTATACAGTATAGATAATGAACAATAGGGTATACAGTATAGATAATGAACAATAGGGTATACAGTATAGATAATGAACAATAGGATATACAGTATAGATAATGAACAATAGGGTATACAGTATAGATAATGAACAATAGGGTATACAGTATAGATAATGAACAATAGGGTATACAGTATAGATCATGAACAATAGGATATATAATGAATGTGCTATGTCAAGTATGACTGTATTTACAAACATAAAGTGGCTAATGTCTTGGTCATGAAGTTAAATACATAGTATATAATAGAACAGCTGTGTGTGTGTGTGCGTGTGTGTGTGTGTGGGGGGGGGGTGGAATTGTGGAGAGTCGGTGCATCGGTGCAAAAGTCTCTAAGGTGAAAACGGTCTCTAAAGTGCAGATTGTCTCTGAGGTGAAAATAGTCTCGAATGTGCAGATTGTCTCTGAGGTGAAAATAGTCTCTAAGGTGCAGATTGTCTCTGAGGTGAAAATAGTCTCTAAAGTGCAGATTGTCTTTGAGGTGAAAATAGTCTCTAATGTGCAGATTGTCTCTGAGGTGAAAATAGTCTCTAAGGTGCAGATTGTCTTTGAGGTGAAAATAGTCTCTAATGTGCAGATTGTCTCTGAGGTGAAAATAGTCTCTAATGTGCAGATTGTCTCTGAGGTGAAAATAGTCTCTAATGTGCAGATTGTCTTTGAGGTGAAAATAGTCTCTAATGTGCAGATTGTCTTTGAGGTGAAAATAGTCTCTAATGTGCAGATTGTCTTTGAGGTGAAAATAGTCTCTAATGTGCAGATTGTCTTTGAGGTGGAAAATAGTCTCTAATGTGCAGATTGTCTTTGAGGTGAAAATAGTCTCTAATGTGCAGATTGTCTTTGAGGTGGAAAATAGTCTCTAATGTGCAGATTGTCTTTGAGGTGAAAATAGTCTCTAATGTGCAGATTGTCTCTGAGGTGAAAATAGTCTCTAAAGTGCAGATTGTCTTTGAGGTGAAAATAGTCTCTAAGGTGCAGGGCAACAGATAGGGTTAGCTGTTCAGCAGTCTGATGGCCTGGTGGTAGAAGCTGTCTCAGAGCCTGTTGGTCCAAGACCTGATGCTCCGATAACATTTTCCAGATGGTAACAGAGTGAACGGTTCATGGCTCGGGTGACTAGTCCTTGACATGAAGCTAGTACAGTACAGTAGAAGGCTAAATGCATTTAAACATTCATTACATGTATTGCCTCCCCCTCCTCCTCTCCTGCAGAGTGGTTTGCTTCTGGTAGCAACAGCAGGATCCTCCAGGACCTGGATAACACCTCTGTGATGGAGGATGGCAGGAAGAAACTCAACACAGTCACACATTACCAGGCAAGGATCTGCTCCCATCATACACACCCCGTGTGTGTGTGTGTGTGTGTGTGTGTGTGTGTGTGTGTGTGTGTGTGTGTGTGTGTGTGTGTGTGTGTGTGTGTGTGTGTGTGTGTGTGTGTGTGTGTGTGTGTGTGTGTGTGTGTGTGTGTGTGTGTGTGTGTGTGTGTGTGTGTGTGTGTGTGTGTGTGCCTGCGTGCGTGCTGCGTGTGAAAGAGAGGTGAGGGTGAGAAGTCACTGTAAATGTTGACATCTTGACTGCTCAATGGGTGCCACATTAATTTTATGTGTGGGTGACTGTGTGTGTGTTAGTCTATGTGCAGTTTGTCTGTCTGATCATACACATGCAGTGTGTCATTGTCTGTGAGTATCTGTGTCTTTGCACTTTCTATTGTCTTGGTATGTTTGGTATGTGTCAGAGTATTTCGGTGTGTATGTATGTGTGTGTGTGTAAACAGCTGGGCAGTGACCCCTAACATTTGCCCTGTTACCTGTGCTGTTAAGTGCTTTGCTTAGTCAGTGCTGGGAAGGCAGCGAGGCACAGCATATACTAACAGTTTCAGTTCACTGGCAATGCTGTTCAATCCATTTCACTGTGTTGACTTTAATGAGCCCACCGCCCCAAAACACACACGCACAAACACTCAAACTCTCTCTCTCACACACACACACACACACACACACACACACACACACACACACACACACACACACACACACACACACACACACACACACACACACACACACACACACACACACACACACACACACACACACCCTGAGGCAGCGGTTAATGATCCAGTTCTTGTGCCCCATGTCTCTCACCCCTAACCCTGTGACCTCTAACCCCACCTCCAGATCCCAGAGGGGGCGTCATTCGCCATGAGCATGAAAGACAAGAGAGACAACACCCTGGGGAGAGGTAGGTCTCACACACACACACACACACACACACACACACACACACACACACACACACACACACACACACACACACACACACACTCTGTCACCTTGTCACACACCCCTACATGCTTAAAAAACATATACACATACTTTATTAAGGTAAAACCGCATACACTCATCTCATCTTGAGCACATTAGACACATATATATATATATACACACACACCAAACCACAGACATACATTCATTTCAAACCACAAACATGCTGTATCCACATAAACACACTAACTTAATCATACACACAAGCATGCACACACATACACACACACACACACACACTGATACACAGGCACACACACACACACAGTGGTTTATATCAGTTTCCGTAAGCATGAACAGTTGACTCCTCTGCTGGGCCGTCAACGTTCCGGTTCAGTTTGGGAGGGTCTGCTAACCTCATCCAGAACAGGACTTCGGTTCTGACAGACTGCTCTGTCCATCCCAATGATTAGGGCCTCTCCTCTAATTCATACTGGGCCAGAGACAGGCTAAAGTGGTCCAAACTGGGCCAGCAGCTCAAAGGCCAGGCCTAATGGATTTGTAGTACACCTTGACTAATGTAAAACACCTTTCCCCCTCTCTGTGATTAGCTAAAACCGGCCTGTCCTGCCAATACTAGGCCTGGAGTAATGAGAGCACAGCCACTATTGGGCTGTGTTTGTGTGTGCTCACACGTGTGTGTGTGTGTGTGTGTGTGTGTGTGTGTGTGTGTGTGTGTGTGTGTGTGTGTGTGTGTGTGTGTGTGTGTGTGTGTGTGTGTGTGTGTGTGTGTGTGTGTGTGTGTGTGTGTGTGTGTGTGTGTGTGTGTGTGTGTGTGTGTGTGTGTGTAAACTAGGGAGAGAGTGAACCTCTGGTCTGACGATGCGTGAGCATTATAAACTCATTACACTGGCTCCAGCACCAATCACAGACTCTGTCTGCCTCTCTCTGTTTCTTTTCAGCTTTTCTCTCTCATTCTTTCACTCATAATCTTTTTTTTTCATCGCTCTCTAATTACACTCTCTCTTTGATTTCCATAAACCTCTGTGTCTTCATGAGGCTTCCTTTTTTATGTCTATTACTTGTCTCCCCTCCGGTCTTCTTTCATTCTCTCTCTCACTCTCTCCTTCTCTCATTGTTTTGTTCTGTTTTTTTCTCTCCCTCTGCAGCCAAAGACTTGGACACAGAGAAATATGTCCATTTGGTAAGTACACACACACACACACACACACACACACACACACACACACACACACACACACACACACACACACACACACACACACACACACACACACACACACACACACACACACACACACACACACACACACACACACACACACACACACACACACACACACACACACACACACACACACACACACACACACGGACACACACGGACACACACGGACACACACGGACACACAGACACACACACACAGACACACACACACACACGGACAGAGAGCTTTCTCATTCACCTCTATTAACCCCATTCAGTCTGTCATCAGCCCCATTGGTCTCAGAGAGACCTCAGTTTAACGCAGACAGACACAGGGATCGCCTGAGCAATAAATCACTAACTACACACTTTCATAAGAGTGTGTGTGAGCGCATACATGTAGGAAAGAACATGACAGCACTAATACCACATAAGCCATTGAAAAACCTCAGACTCAGATATGCTAACTTTCATTTCGAAAAAATGAGTTCTCTGGCATACATTTCACTGAGAGAATAGCTTTAGTCATTTCTTGAGCAGTTATTTGTTGATGTAGCACTTCATATTATGGTGTGCTGGCCTGGACTGGCTCAGTAGAGTGAAACCCACAGCGTACTTTCTTTCTCCTCCACCTCCACACCCCTGTCCTGTAGGAGCATGTTAGACACCTCATACTGGTTTACTGTACAGCAATCAGAGAAACTTCCAAAATGTTGCAATGTCCCTTGCAGCATTTCATAAAGTGACATCATGTTAGTCAGACCTCATAAATCCCCACTGTCGTTCCTGGGTTGTGTTCAGTACTTAGAAGTTTGTGAAAACATTTTGAAATGGTAAAATTATTAACTGAAACTCTCATACAAGAACACATGTTTTAATTTCATCTCCCTGTCAAATGTTAGTCACACCTCCGTAGTAGATTCCTATTTAGATTTTGGTTGTATCCCCACCATGCTGATTGGATGTTTTTGTACCCTGACCTCTAACCTCTGCCCCCGCCCTTCCAGGTCTTGCCTCATGATGAGCCGTTTGAGAATAAGAAGTCCCACAGACAGAGTCATCGTAAGAAGGTACTCCCTGAGATCTACCTAACCCGCCTCCTCTCCACCAAGGTAAGCACACAACCCACAGTGTGGCAGCCATCTTGAATGAGCCCCAGTGTACAACCAGAACAGTAACAGAAAGCAGTGCCAGCCTTTCCTGGATGCCCATCTGTTACTGCTTCAACTAGCCAACTGCTTATCACGTCAATTGTGAGCATACTTAGAGAGATGGAAACTCACACAGATCCAAAATTGAGGCTTAAATGCAAAAATACAAGTTATTTATAAGATCATCATCATGATTCCCAAACTAGTACGATTGTGATCCTAAACAGTTTTGCATGACAGTCACAACTCAAGTAGTTGGCTAAAGCAGAGGCATCATTCCATCATCGTTGACAATCAATCCATCATCAGTTCTATTTACAGTGACATGGGGCGGCAGGTAGTCTAGTGGTTAGAGCGTTAGACTTTTAACTGAAATGTTGCAAGATCGAATCCCTGAGCTGACAAGGTGGGAAAAAATAAGGGAAAAAAAGTGTTCTTAACTGACTTGCCTAGTTAAATAAAGGTAAACAACAAACGCAGAATTCCAAACAATCCAATTCTGGTTCCATGTCTGATCCCATCTGTGTTGTGGTTTCGTAGGGAACACTGCAGAAGTTCCTCGATGACTTGTTCCAGGCCATCCTCAGTATTCCTGCAGAGCGTCCGCCGCTGGCAATCAAATACTTCTTTGACTTCCTGGAGGAGCAGGCGGACAAGAGGGGCATCACCGACCCCGACACCCTGCACATCTGGAAGACCAACTGGTAGCTTGGGGAACGAGATGCATCTACTCATCAATGAAGCAGTACAGTATCCATAATGCAAGATGTTCATGAAGCTCACATAATGTTGTCTCGTCTCTATAGTTTACCTCTGCGTTTCTGGGTGAACATCCTGAAGAACCCTCAGTTTGTGTTTGACATTGAAAAGACGGACCACATGGACGCCTGTCTGTCTGTCATTGCCCAGGCCTTCATAGATGCCTGCTCCGTTTCAGACCTGCAGCTGGGCAAGGTGAGACACACACATTACACATGTATACACAATTACTGTTAAGTGATCGCACTCAATGCATTCACATGGTTACAAAGACACACTGTATTGCACATTTATTTTCACCTTTATTTAACCAGGTAGGCAAGTTGAGAACACGTTCTCATTTACAAATTGCGACCTGGCCAAGATAAAGCAAAGCAGTTCGACACAAACAACAACACAGTTACACATGGAGTAAAACAAACATACAGTCAATAATACAGTATAAACAAGTCTATATACGATGTGAGCAAATGAGGTGAGATAAGGGAGGTAAAGGCAAAAAAGGACATGGTGGCAAAGTAAATACAAAATAGCAAGTAAAACACTGGAATGGTAGATTTTCAGTGGAAGAATGTGCAAAGTAGAAATAAAAATAATGGGGTGCAAAGGAGCAAAATAAAATAATGAATTAATTAAATACAGTAGGGAAAGAGGTAGTTGTTTGGGATAAATTATAGGTGGGCTATGTACAGGTGCAGTAATGTTTTAGATTCTGTCTCTCACAGTTGAAGTGTACCTATGATTTAAAAAATTACAGACCTCTACATGCTTTGTAAGTGGGAAAACCTGCAAAATCGGCAGTGTATCAAATACTTGTTCTCCCCACTGTAGTTAAATTAACATAAAATAAAATGTTTAAATGTTATTGAAATAACTCACTTGCTATGGCTTTAGATCACCTGCCATCACATTGTTGGAGAGTTATTTATCCAATATAAGCTTCTCTAAGATGAAACAAGTACAGTGTGGTGTCCCTCAGGGCAGTTGCCTTGGGTCATTACTCTTCTCTATGTATTTATTTTTACAATTGATTTGCCACTGGTCTTACACAAAGCTACATAATTACTATGTATGCAGATGATTCCACACTCTACATGTCAGCATCCAAAGCCAGTGAGCTTACTGAAATTCTAAATGAGGAGTTACTCTAAGTATCAGAATGGGTGATTAATAATAAATAGGTCTTAAATACATCTAATACTGAAAGCATTGTATTTGGTTCAAAACATTCTTTAAGACCTAAATCTCAACTGGAGTTGTGCATAAAGGGTGTGACCATTGAGAAAGTTGAGGAAACTTAACTCCTAGGTACAACATTGGATGGCCAGTTATCATGGTCAAGTTATATTGACAAAGTTGTTGTGAAGATGGGGAAGGGGTCTGTTACAAGAAGATGTTCTGTGTTTTTGACACAAACATCAACTGTACTAGTTGTTCAGTCTCTGGTCTTGTCCCATCTTGATTACTGTCTGGTAATTTGGTCAAGTGCAGCAAGGAAATAGCTAGAAAAGCTACTGCTGGCTCAAATAATAGCAGTACACCTTACCATTTTAATTGCACATACAGAACACACATCAATATCATGCAAGCCGGTCTTTCCTGGTTGGGGGTTGACGAGGGATTAGCTGCTTCTCGTTTAGTTTCAATGAGAAATAAACTCAGAAAAAAACAAGAAACGTCCTCTCACTGTCAACTGCATTTATTTTCAGCAAACTTAACATGTGTAAATATTTGTATGAACATAACAAGATTCAACAAATGAGACATAAACTGAACAAGTTCCACAGACATGTGACTATGGAATCATGTGTCCCTGAACAAAGGGGGGGTCAAAATCAAAAGTAACAGTCAGTATCTGGTGTGGCCACCAGCTGCATTAAGTACTGCAGTGCATCTCCTCCTCATGGACTTCACCAGATTTGCCCGTTCTTGCTGTGAGATGTTACCCCACTCTTCCACCAACGCACCTGCAAGTTCCCGAACATTTATGGGGGAATGGCCCTAGCCCTCACTCTCCGATCCAACAGGTCCCAGACATGCTCAATGGGATTGAGATCCAGGCTCTTCGCTGGCCATGGCAGAACACTGACATTCCTGTCTTGCAGGAAATCACATACAGAACGAGCAATATGACTGGTGGCATTGTCATGCTGGAGGGTCATGTCAGGATGAGCCTACAGGAAGGGTACCACATGAGGGAGGTGGTGGTCTTCCCTGTAACGCACAGCGTTGAGATTTCCTGCAATGACAACAAGCTCAGTCCGATGATGTTGTGACACACCGCCCCAGACCATGACCAACCCTCCAACTTCAAATCAATCCTGCTCCAGAGTACAGGCCTCGGTGTAACGCTCATTCCTTCGACGATAAACACGAATCCGACCATCACCCCTGATGAGACAAATCCGCAACTCATCAGTGAAGAGCACTTTTTTGCCAGTCCTGTCCGGTCCAGCGACAGTGGGTTTTTGTGCCCATAGGTGATAAAGGTCATGTCTGATGAGGACCTGCCTTACAACAGGCCTGCAAGCCCTCAGTCAGAGCCTCTCCAAGCCTATTGCGGACAGTCTGTGCACTGATGGAGGGATTGTGCGTTCCTGGTGTAACTCAGGCAGTTGTTGTTGCCATCCTGTACTTGTCCCGCAGGTGTGATGTTTGGATGTACCAATCCTGTGCAGGTGTTGTTACACGTGTTCTGCCCCTACAAGGACGATCAGCTTATCATCCTGTAGCGCTGTCTTAGGCGTCTCACAGTACGGACATTGAAATGTATTGCCCTGGCCACATCTGCAGTCCTCATGCCTCCTTGCAGCATGCCTAAGGCACGTTCACACAGATGAGCAGGGACCCTGGGCATTTGTCTTTTGGTGTTTTTCAGAGTCAGTAGAAAGGCCTCTTTAGTGTCCTACATTTTCATAACTGTGACCCTAATTTCCTACCGTCTGTAAGTTGTTAGTGTCTTTACGACCGTTCCACAGGTGCATGTTCATGAATTGTTTATGGTTCATTGAACAAGCCTGGGAAACAGTGTTTAAACCCTTTACAATGTAAATCTGTGAAGTTATTTGGATATTTATGAAAGACAGGGTCCTGCTGAGTGTATTACTGTGACAAATATTTGTCTACTTAATCAAATGACATATAGTTCAGACACCCACACATAACCCACAAGACATGACACTAGGGCTCTCTTCGGGTGGAACTCCCTTCCATCTCCAATTACTCAAACAAACAGCACAATTAGCTATTGTGTCATTTCACACACAGACAAACACACACTCTATCACACTCTAATACACACAATCTACATAAAAAAATCTAAAAAATGTATAAAAAAATGTGTTACTGTTCTTGTTTGTCTGTGTATCCGTGTTTTGTTACTTGTCATGTTTTGTAGTTTTTGTGTGGACCCCAGATAGAATAGCTGCTGTTTTGGGCCAAAGCTAATAGGGATCCAAATAAACCAAACCAAACATAAAGTACATGCGCACACACACACGCACGCACGCACGCACGCACGCACGCACGCACACACACACACACACACACACACACACACACACACACACACACACACACACACTTTCCCAAAATGATTCTCACTGTCATCACCTATCTCCACATTCCTCCCCAGTCCTTGCCAAAACCCTTCCCCTCCTCTCTCCAGTCTGTCTGTCTACCTCTCCTTATGATATTTCAGCCCAGTCTGCTCAGCCAAGGTCATGGGCACCAGGAATTCACTCTTCAAAGTGTGTGTGTGTGTTTCAGTGTCCTCACTTCCCACAAACAGTCTCATCCCTCTGAAGCTGCGACCCATAGCATACACTCTGCTTCCTGTCTCTTTGACTGACTTCCTCCCCAGAGATACTTAATGCTGCTCTTTCAGATGAAACCAAAGCATTATGATTTATTCCACTTGTTCATTGCCAGAGAGCCAATGCACACACCTCAAACATGTGTGTGTGTGTGTGTGTGTGTGTGTGTGTGTGTGTGTGTGTGTGTGTGTGTGTGTGTGTGTGTGTGTGTGTGTGTGTGTGTGTGTGTGTGTGTGTGTGTGTGTGTGTGTGTGTGTGTGTGTGTGTGTGTGTGTGTGTGTGTGTGTGTGTCTGGTGGTCAAGGGACAGGACAGGTCAGTAAGGGATCTGGATTAGCCGTTGCTCTGCAGGGTTGAGAGAAGGCTTGGAAACAGAGTTGTTTCCACAGAAACCTTATCTGGTGTCCTGCAGACAGGGAGGGAGGGGTGGGGAGTGCTAGGGGTCACAGGGGGTCGCCAGGCAGATGGAGGAACCATAGGAAATGACCTTGTGGACAGGAAGAGAGGGATCCCTATCATGAGGAGGGACAGTGGCTGGAGTCTTCCTAGGCGCGATACCACACACACACAAATCCATGTCTGTATGCTCAACAAAATACCTTACAAGTGAAGCTTTCTTAAAGATTGAATAATGTGTTCAGTACCATTGTAAATGCTGTCAGTATCTTGTAGAAGTAGCAGATGTAAGTAGAAGGATGGATTATTATGTCTGGCCTGGTTCTCTGTGGCTGTGGACATGGTTTATGTCTGGCCTGGTTCTCTGTGGCTGTGGACATGGTTTATGTCTGGCCTGGTTCTCTGTGGCTGTGGACATGGTTTATGTCTGGCCTGGTTCTCTGTGGCTGTGGACATGGTTTATGTCTGGCCTGGTTCTCTGTGGCTGTGGACATGGTTTATGTCTGGCCTGGTTCTCTGTGGCTGTGGACATGGTTTATGTCTGGCCTGGTTCTCTGTGGCTGTGGACATGGTTTATGTCTGGCCTGGTTCTCTGTGGCTGTGGACATGGTTTATGTCTGGCCTGGTTCTCTGTGGCTGTGGACATGGTTTATGTCTGGCCTGGTTCTCTGTGGCTGTGGACATGGTTTATGTCTGGCCTGGTTCTCTGTGGCTGTGGACATGGTTTATGTCTGGCCTGGTTCTCTGTGGCTGTGGACATGGTTTATGTCTGGCCTGGTTCTCTGTGGCTGTGGACATGGTTTATGTCTGGCCTGGTTCTCTGTGGCTGTGGACATGGTTTATGTCTGGCCTGGTTCTCTGTGGCTGTGGACATGGTTTATGTCTGGCCTGGTTCTCTGTGGCTGTGGACACGGTTTATGTCTGGCCTGGTTCTCTGTGGCTGTGGACATGGTTTATGTCTGGCCTGGTTTTCTGTAGATGTGGACATGGTCATTGTCTGTCCTGGTTCTCTGTGGCTGTGGACATGGTTTATGTCTGTCCTGGTTCTCTGTGGCTGTGGACATGGTCAATGTCTGTCCTGGTTCTCTGTGGCTGTGGACATGGTTTTTGTCTGGCCTGGTTTTCTGTAGATGTGGACATGGTCATTGTCTGTCCTGGTTGTCTGTGGACATGGTTTATGCCTGGCCTGGTTTTCTGTAGATGTGGACATGGTCAATGTCTGTCCTGGTTCTCTGTGGCTGTGCACATGGTTTATGTCTGTCCTGGTTCTCTGTGGCTGTGCACATGGTTTGTTATGTCTTCCAATTGGCGCATTCATTGCCTCCTCTCCCCTGTAACTATTCCCCAGGTCGTTGCTGTAAATGAGAATGTGTTCTCAATCAACTCACTTGGTAAAATAAGTGTTAAATAAATAAATACAAATGTCTGGCCTGGTTCGTTGTGGCTGTGGATATGATTTGTTATGTCTGGCCTGGTTGTTTAACTTTCCTATTGTGAAGAGAGGAAACCATTGGCCCTCTCTTCATTGTCTCAGCACAGGGAGGTGCTGACCTATCACACAGTGATAACATCAACCACACGCTGTGACCATGGACCATACACCAACCACAGATTTGTTGGTATTTGGTATTTTATTAGGATCCCCATTAGCTGTTGCAAAAGCAGCAGCTACTCTTCCTTGGGTCCACACAGAACATGAAACATGACATAATACAGAACATTAATAGACAAGAACAGCTCAAGGACAGAAAAAAGGCACACATACAGTGCCTTGCGAAAGTATTCGGCCCCCATGAAGTGGAACGACATTTATTGGATATTTCAAACTTTTTTAACAAATCAAAAACTGAAAAATTGGGCGTGCAAAATTATTCAGCCCCCTTAAGTTAATACTTTGTAGCGCCACCTTTTGCTGCGATTACAGCTGTAAGTCGCTTGGGGTATGTCTCTATCAGTTTTGCACATCGAGAGACTGAATTTTTTTCCCATTCTTCCTTGCAAAACAGCTCGAGCTCAGTGAGGTTGGATGGAGAGGATTTGTGAACAGCAGTTTTCAGTTCTTTCCACAGATTCTCGATTGGATTCAGGTCTGGACTTTGACTTGGCCATTCTAACACCTGGATATGTTTATTTTTGAACCATTCTATTGTCGATTTTGCTTTATGTTTTGGATCATTGTCTTGTTGGAAGACAAATCTCCATCCCAGTCACAGGTCTTTTGCAGACTCCATCAGGTTTTCTTCCAGAATGGTCCTGTATTTGGCTCCATCCATCTTCCCATCAATGTTAACCATCTTCCCTGTCCCTGCTGAAGAAAAGCAGGCCCAAACCATGATGCTGCCACCACCATGTTTGACAGTGGGGATGATGTGTTCAGGGTGATGAGCTGTGTTGCTTTTACGCCAAACATAACGTTTTGCATTGTTGCCAAAAAGTTCAATTTTGGTTTCATCTGACCAGAGCACCTTCTTCCACATGTTTGGTGTGTCTCCCAGGTGGCTTGTGGCAAACTTTAAACAACACTTTTTATGGTTATCTTTAAGAAATGGCTTTCTTCTTGCCACTCTTCCATAAAGGCCAGATTTGTGCAATATACGACTGATTGTTGTCCTATGGACAGAGTGTCCCACCTTAGCTATAGATCTCTGCAGTTCATCCAGAGTGATCATGGGCCTCTTGGCTGCATCTCTGATCAGTCTTCTCCTTGTATGAGCTGAAAGTTTAGAGTGACGGCCAGGTCTTGGTAGATTTGCAGTGGTCTGATACTCCTTCCATTTCAATATTATCGCTTGCACAGTGCTCCTTGGGATGTTTAAAGCTTGGGAAATCTTTTTGTATCCAAATCCGGCTTTAAACTTCTTCACAACAGTATCTCGGACCTGCCTGGTGTGTTCCTAGTTCTTCATGATGCTCTCTGCGCTTTTAACGGACCTCTGAGACTATCACAGTGCAGGTGCATTTATACGGAGACTTGATTACACACAGGTGGATTGTATTAGTCATCATTAGTCATTTCGGTCAACATTGGATCATTCAGAGATCCTCACTGAACTTCTGGAGAGAGTTTGCTGCTCTGAAAGTAAAGGGGCTGAATAATTTTTGCACGCCCAATTTTTCAGTTTTTGATTTGTTCAAAAAGTTTGAAATATCCAATAGATGTCGTTCCACTTCATGATTGTGTCCCACTTGTTGTTGATTCTTCACAAAAAATACAGTTTTATATCTTTATGTTTGAAGCCTGAAATGTGGCAAAAGGTCGCAAAGTTCAAGGGGGCCGAATACTTTCGCAAGGCACTGTATCTTACAGTTGAAGTGGGAAGTTTACATACACCTTAGCCAAATACATTTAAACTCCGTTTTTCACAATTCCTGACATTTAATCCTAGTAAGAAATCCATGTCTTAGGTCAGTTAGGATCATCACTTCATATCATATTTTAAACATGTGAAATGTCAGAATAATAGTAGAGAGTGATTTATTTCAGCTTTTGTTTCTTTCATCACATTCCCAGTGGGTCAGAAGTTTACATACACTCAATTAGTATTTGGTAGCATTGCCTTTAAATTGTTTAACTTGGGGCAACATTTCGGGTAGCCTTCCACAAGCTTCCCACAATAAGTTGGATGAATTTTGACCCATTCCTCTTGACAGAGCTGGTGTAACTGAGTCAGGTTTGTAGGCCTCCTTGCTCGCACACGCCTTTTCAGTTCTGCCCATTCATTTTCTATGGGATTGAGGTCAGGACTTTGTGATGGCCACTCCAATACCTTGACTTTGTTGTCCTTAAGCCATTTTGCCACAACTTTGGAAGTATGCTTGGGGTCATTGTCCATTTGGAAGACCCATTTGCATCCAAGCTTAACTTCCTGACTGATGTCTCGAGATGTTACTTCAATATATCCACATTCATTTTTCATCATGATGCCATCTATTTTGTGAAGAGCACCAGTCCCTCCTGCAGCAAAGCACCCCCACAACATGATGCTGCCACCTCCGTGCTTCGTGGTTGGGATGGTTTTTGTCATGCCCTGGCCATAGAGAGGCTTTTATTCTCTATTTTGGTTAGGCCAGGGTGTGATTAGGGTGGGCATTCTAGTTTCTTTATTTCTATGTTTTCTACTTCTTTGTTTTTGGCCGAGTGTGGTTCCCAATCAGAGGCAGCTGTCTATCGTTGTCTCTGATTGGGAATCATACTTAGGTAGCCTTTTTCCCACCTGTGTTTTGTGGGTAGTTATTTTCTGTTTAGTGTCTGCACCTGACAGAACTGTTTCGGGTTTTCACTTTGGAATTTTGTTTGAGTGTTTTTGTGAAATAAATTATCATGAACACTTACCACGCTGCGCTTTGGCCCATGCCTTCTGACGAGAGTCGTTACAGTGTTCTTCGGGCTTGCAAGCCTTCCCCTTTTTCCTCCAAACATAACGATGGTCATTATGGCCAAACAGTTCTATTTTTGTTTCATCATACCAGAGGACATTTCGTCAAAAAGTTCAATCTTTGTCCCCATGTGCAGTTGCAAACCCGTAGTCTGGCTTTTTTAAGGCGGTTTTGGAGCGGTGGCTTCTTCCTTGCTGAGCAGCCTTTCAGGTTATGTCAATATAGGACTCGTTTTACTGTGGATATAGATACTTTTGTACCTGTTTCCTCCAGCATCTTCACAAGGTCCTTTGCTGTTGTTCTGGGATTGATTTGCACTTTTCACATCAAAGTACGTGTCTCTCGGAGACAGAATGCGTCTCCTTCCTGAGCGGTATGACGGCTGCGTGGTCCCATGTTGTTGGAATTGTTGGAAAAATTACTTATGCCATGCACAAAGTAGATGTCTTAACCGACTTGCCAAAACTATAGTTTGTTAACGAGAACATTTGTGTTGTGGTTGAAAAACAAGTTTTAATGACTCCAACCTAAGTGTGTGTAAAATTCTGTCTGCAACTGTTTATTTCAATACAACACACAAAATATCTAGTTCAAATAGGGGAGAGGTGTTGTGCCGTGCGGTGTTGGTTTACAGTTTTTTTTAACCAGGCTTGCTGTTCATGTGAGCAATATGAGATGGAACAGAGTTCCATGCAATAATTGCTCTATATAATATTCTACACTTTCTTGAATTTGTTCTGGATTTGGGGACTGTGAAAAGACCCTTGCAGGACTTGCTTTTTGGAGTGTGCTGTCAAAGAATCTCTTTACTACGGACAAACCTCTCCCCATTTTTTCAACCATTGAATCTATATGTTTTGACCATGACTGTTGACATCATGTAACACCAAGTAATTTAGTCTCCTCAACTTGTTCACCAGCCACACAATGCATTACCAGATTCAGCTGAGGTCTAGAACATAGGGAATGATTTGTACCAAAAACAATGCTCTTAGTTTTAGAAATGTTCAGGGCTAGTTTATTCCAAAACAGAGTTTCAGAGACTTCATTAGCTGTGATTGCTAACGCATATATGGTTGAATCATTAGCCTACATGGACACACATGCTTTGATTAATGCCAGTGGCAGAACATTGGTAAAAAATAGAAAAGAGTAGAGGGCCTAGAGAGCTGCCATGCAGTACACCACACCTTACATGTTTGACATTAGAGAAGCTTCCATAGACCAACCACACCATGACCACAGACCATGCTGCCCACAGTCATGTTAACAACTCACTGACCATCGACCTCACTCAGCATATACTGGCGCGAGACTGGACCACTGAGCTATAAAAGATGGCCGACCATTGTTTTCAACGTATTCTACTCGTCCGCATACGCAGATTCATACACCGTCTATATCTGGGTTGCATCTGGTTTACTCTGCCAAACTGACAAAGCACTAGCACTCAGTCCACACAGAAAGTAGCGTGAGCAGCGATGATGTCATCACATCATTCAAAAACATGACAGACATTGGATGAATATACAATTGTGATAGCTGGATGATTTGTGCTCTAAGGTGTTGACTAAATGGTCTCATTAGGAATTTTCAAATCTCACTTCTCTATGAGGCCGTCTATGGGACTTGTCTTTCTGGAGGTTACTTTGACTAAAGAGGACTTCTTCTCTGGTTTCAGGACTCTCCCACTAACAAGCTGCTGTATGCCAAGGAGATCCCAGAATACAAGAAGAGGGTACAGTGCTATTACAAACAGATCCATGAGATGGCGCCACTGAGTGAGCAGGAGATGAATGCCCACTTGGCCGAGGAGTCACGGGTGAGAGAGGGGTGGCAGATCAATAAAAGTATTAATTAATTGATTGATAGATGTAATTTGTTAGCCTTGGTGGCGGACTGTCTCTGCATTTAACCGTGCTACAACATTGAATCTGTATCTGTCTATTGCTTTTTGAGCTGACAAAGTTTGAAGGATTGATATTGTGAGGAAACGCTCACTCTGTTTTCCGTTTCGCAGAAATACAGAAATGAGTTCAACACCAACCTGGCCTTGACGGAGATCTACAAATATGCCAAGAAATACAGGAACCAGGTAACATCCCACTACCACTGACCTGGATTAGCTGTTTGACACGTTTAAACTGGCCCCATCTCCAGCCTTATCACCAGACTTTATTCCAGATGGATTTGAGAGAGAGAGAGAACACATGGGAAAGAATTAACAAAAAAACAGAGCAAACTAGAATGCTATTCGGCCCCAAACAAAGAGAGTACACAGTGGCAGAATACCTAACCACTGTGACTGACCCAAATTTAAGGGATGTACAGACTCAGTGAGGTTAGCCTTGCTATTGAGAAAGGCCGCAGTAGGCAGACCTGGCTCTCAAGAGAAGACAGGCTATGTGCACACTGCCCACAACATGAGGTGGAACCTGAGCTGCATTTACTAATCTCGTGCCAAATGTATGACCATATTAGAGACACATATTTCCCTCAGATTACACAGATCCATAAAGAATTTGAAAACAAACCCAATTTTGATAAACTCCCATATCTACTGGATGAAATACAACAGTGTGACATCACAACAGGGAGATTTGTGACCTGTTGCCACAAGAAAAGGGCAACCAGTGAACAATCACCATTGTAAATACATCCCATATTTACATGTATTTATTTTCCCTTTTTTACTTTAACTATTTGCACATCATTACAACACTGTAGATAGACATAATATGTCATTTGAAATGTCTTGTTCTTTTGGAACTTCTGTGAGTAATGTTTACTGTACATTTGTATTGTTTATTTCAATTTTGTTATCTACTTCACTTGCTTTTGCAGTGGTAGCATATGTTTCCCATGCCAATAAAGCCATTGAATTGAGAAAGAGAGAAAGAGAGAAAAAATCAGGGCATGAAGCGTCAGTACAGGAAATCACGTGTCCTTAAAGATCAAATTAAATTGTATTTGTCACATGCGCAAAATACAACAGGTGTAGTAGACCTTACAGTGAAATGCTTACTCACAAGCCCGTAACCAACCCAGGAGATCCAAAATATCCCTCCACACCGACAGCATATGGAACGGCAGGTAGCCTGGTGGTTAGAGCATTGGGCCAGTAACCAAAAAGTTGCTGGATCGAACCCCTGAGCTGACAAGGTAAAAATCTGTCAATCTGCCCCAGAACAAGGCAAGGCATTGTTCCCTGGTAGGCCATCATTGTAAATAAGAACTTGTTCTTAACTAACTTGCCTAGTTAAATAAATGTTTAAAAATATATATAAAGACCTGAACTATATTCTCTTAAACCTCCTCAACTAAATACATAGCCAACAGCACAGGGCCCGTGACACCCTCTTCTCAACTCTCCACCACCACAACCCTTACCTTTACCTCACAATACCTCATCATCAACCATCCCTATCGGGTAAATGAGACCCCCCACACACACACACACACACCCCTACTGTTCCATGGAGTGGTTGAGACAGTGATTGTGTGTTAATGGAGGGCCCTCATCATAACAGTGTTTAGCTGTTCACTGCCATTCTACTGTACCAGCAAACACTAGGGGTTCAGAGGTTTCCCTGGGACTCTCTATGAATCACCCCTGATTACACATTCTCTCACTCAGCCCTCTCGCTGGGCACACGCTGCCAGTAACACCCACTGAACGCATGACAACTATCAGGCTTGAAAGGCAGCGCAGATGTTGGTTTTGTAAATAGTTTGTGAACAGGAAAGGCTTTTTGTGGGGGAGAGGCATGCGTGAAGGCTGAAGAACTGCTGAAGTACTCTCTTTCTCTGTCCTGGCAGGTGGTTGAGTTTCTGTCCTATGCTGTAGAATGCATGATCGCTTGAGGGCTACTGAAAGTAGTCTTTCTCTCTTTATATTTCTCTCTCACTCGTTATCTATCTCTCCAGCTCTCATTCTCTAACTGTGGATAGATACTTTTTTTAAAGGTTTTTGCCTTTGTCTGAACTTTTTTTTCTCTCACTCTTGGTCAGGTGGTGAGTGCTCTGGAGTCCAACCCCACAGCGAAGCGTACTCAGCTGCACCACAAGTTTGAGCAGGTCATTGCTCTGGTGGAGGACAACATCTATGAGTGCAGCAGTGAGGCCTGAGTCTCCCTCCACCCAGCCTCCACCCCAGACCATTCCCCCAGGCTGCCTCCACCCTAGCTGGGGTACAGGATCTAGAAATCCCCCTGTCTATCTTTCCTCCAAATATCCCTTCTGTCTATAGAGTTTATAGAGCCCAAAGATAAGAAGGAACTCTTTGCTTTAAGAAATATTTTGCTTTAAGACTGGAAGAGATGGCAGCTTGAGATTTACTGTACCACCTCAACCCAAGACTGCCTCAGAAACCTGATTGGGAGCACTGTACCATGGATTAAGAAATGTCCTAAGAAACGTACCTTGGACTAAGCATATGTTGAGATACTGAGGAATTGAAACCCACGTCCTTTATATCAAGTGCAGAATCTCTGGATTATGTCTTTGTGTGGGTGAGGGTTGACTCTTCTACTCACACTTGGATATCAACCCAATCTGGCTTCTTGCCTGTTCACACTCACTCTGGTTTCACACTGCTTTGACCTGAAGCATAGTGGAGTTAGAGATGGAGGCACTGGGAGATGGGCCTTATTCTGTATGATGTCACAGCCTCTGGGACCTGGAGCCCCGGTGGCCATTTTACGCACTGACCCCCCTTCTGTTGGAGGATGAGCCAATGATGCACTGTACTGTATTGTAAATGTCCATAGCAATATTTATAGATCTGTTCTAATGTTTTCTGAGTGGCCTGTTCAACAATATGTGAATGAGAAACTCTTCCCATCTTCTTACAACCTGCACTGTTCTCAGGTTTGATTGGTGGAAATGGCAAAGAACTCCAACGGTGCTTTGAACTACAAGTCCCAATGTGCTTTGCAGGTTGGTGATGGGTTCCAGAGGAGTAGAGTAGTATTGAGAGGATTTATTAGCTGATGTTTAATGTGCCACAGACCTGTTTGCAAAGAGACTGGACTATGTTGGATCAGAGTGTAGTTCAATGGGAAGAATTACATGTGATGTGTTTATGTGAAGGCAGGTTGATCTGATTTGTGACTGAGAATGAAGGTAGATTATGACCAAGAGGGACATTTAGAGTAAAACTATGACCTTCAGTTAATCAGAGGGACAACTGTCTGACTTGACCGTACTTGTGATGCCAAAATGACAATTGTCAGAGTTTGTGAAAATAAATGCTACTACAGAGCTATAATACGGTAAAAATGTTGACATTTTTGTTTCGTACCAGTATTAAATGTCTGTTTTCATCAATACCTATGTAAACCACAGGGCAGTGATGGAGTGTTTTGTTGACTGGTTGTGCATGCCACCCAACGGGCATCTGGACTGTTTCAGAAACGCTAGTCCTGTAAATGCTCCCCTATGAGTGAGACATGTATGAAAAAAAACATTTTCATTGCAGGATATTTAACAACTTTATTTCCACAACACATGTACCATCCTTACCAGAGCTTTTCTCTCTCTCTCTCACACACACACACACACACACACACACACACACACACACACACACACACACACACACACACACACACACACACACACACACACACACACACACACACACACACACACACACGTCATGCCCATGGCAATCACTGAGTCAATTACCACCTTCCGGAGACACCTGAGACCCCACCTCTTTAAGGAATACCTAGGATAGGATAAGTAATCCTTCTCACGCCCCCCCCTTTAAGATTTAGATACACTATTGTAAAGTGACTGTTCCACTGGATGTCATAAGGTGAATGCACCAATTTGTAAGTCGCTCTGGATAAGAGCATCTGCTAAATGACTTAAATGTAAATGTAAAATCACCATACGGGTCACTTCCTTCTCTGCCCTCTGAGTGGCCTGAACGAATGGACACACACACACGTGTTTTGACATGAGTCCTAACTGGAGATGTAGTAGTCCTGTGTGTTTACTGGTCTTTAGTGACCGTGTTTGTCGTTGTCCCATGCGGACGCTACAGAGCAGAAGCCGATGATGACCAGAGGGATGTAGTGAACACTGCGTACCCTCTGAGATGGACCTATACACACACACACATGCACCCGCACACCTCATTTAAAAAATATTATATGTATTATAAAGAAGTATTGCCCCTGAGATCTACCAGCCATCAGCCTATTCCCATTTCTTAAGGTGACATTTAAGGTAAGACAAGTAGGAAATGCTTTTTGGAGGGTATTTAGAGGGTGATCTACCTGGACCTGCAACACAATGGAGGCACAGCACAGGGGAGAGCCATGATCCAGGTGAATGCCACACCCACAATGGCGGGCCACTCATTGAAGCGGTAGTTGGTCATTGGTTTACAAACCACGATATAACGCTCAATGGCCAATAACACCAGAGACCAAAGGGCGATTTCCTCTGAGACACACAGCAAGTCAGAAACACATACTCAGTATATATGCTCATGTGCAGAAAATATTTAGACAAACTATTCTGAATATATTGGACACAGGCAGAAGACTTAAAACAGAACAGATGCTACTGTATAGCTAAAGTACATAGGGTACAGTAAGTGACTTACAGTGATATTGGCAAATCTACTTTTTCATGCATTTATATGATCTCAACCAGCAGCTTGCACCTGCAGCTCCTGGAACAATTGATGTGATAACAGCTGTACTTCAACACAAAGCTTCAGATATTCTGTAAGGTCTATACATCTGCTGTTATTAAAGACATCCTCCTGTCACCTCAGTCACAGAAAACATGTAAATTAAATTAGGTGTAAAAATGCACATGTCATAAGGTCCTGGGCTTTATTTAAGTCTGCACTGTCTTCTTTAGAAGAAAGGTATGCTGGGGGTGCGGGTGCTGTTCAAATGATTCTAAATACATGGGTGGTCTTGATATTCGGGGAACAAAAATCTTCGACACAGGACTTTAAAGTCATTGAGCTCAAGGTACATTGAGGTTGCACCTGGCGAAAGCCAGCCAGGCACCCATTTAGGGAAAAGTTACTCAACCACAGATCTAGGATCAGATTCCCCTAGCCTAATCCCAACCATTATGGAAACAAAAATATCTTACCCT
>NW_025744548.1:0-8804 GCF_021184085.1 Oncorhynchus gorbuscha
CTGTCATGCAGGTGAAAGAGGACCCAAAAGCGACTTGGCGAAAACAGAGTCTTTAATCCAGTAAAGTAAATACAATCAAAAAACACAACTTTCACTCGAAATGACGAGGACAAACTGGAGACTCGATCTTGAACAGCAGGTGAACAGCAGGTTGCCTCGGGAAGGCACTTGAACCAGACAGACTCAGACACCTGCTCACCACGCAGCATCTGAGGAAAACACGACACGACAGGGCGATACACAAACACAGCACGGTGAATTCTAAACAAGGAACCGACAGGACAGAAACGAATAACAAGGAGAGAAATAGGGACTCTAATCAGGGAAAAGGATCGGGAACAGGTGTGGGAAGACTAAATGATTGATTAGGGGAATAGGAACAGCTGGGAGCAGGAACGGAACGATAGAGAGAAGAGAGAGCGGGAGAGTGAGAGAGGGAGGGGGAGAGAGAGGGATAGAAAGAGGGAAAGAACCTAATAAGACCAGCAGAGGGAAACGAATAGAAGGAAGCACAGGGACAAGACAAGATAATAAATGACAAAACATGACAGTACCCCCCACTCACCGAGCGCCGCTCCTGGCGCACTCGAGGAGGAATCCCTGGCAACGGAGGAAATCATCAATGAGTGAACGGTCCAGCACGCCCCGAGACGGAACCCAACTCCTCTCCTCAGGACCGTAACCCTCCCAATCCACTAAGTATTGGTGACCCCCGTCCCTGAGAACGCATGTCCATGATCTTATGTACCTTGTAAATAGGTGCGTCTCGACAAGGACGGGAGGGGGGAGGGAAGACGAACGGGAGTGCGAAGAAAGGGCTTGACACAGGAGACATGGAAGACAGGATGGACGCGACGAAGATGTCGCGGAAGAAGTAGTCGCACAGCGACAGGATTGACGACCTGGGAGACACGGAACGGACCAATGAAATCATGGAGTCAACTTACGAGAAGCTGTCGAAGAGGAAGGTTGCGAGTGGAAAGCCACACTCTCTGGCCGCAACAATACCTTGGACTCTTAATCCTGCGTTTATTGGCCTCACAGTCTGTGTCCTGTAACGGCAAAGCAGACCTCACCCTCCTCCAGGTGCGCACAACGTTGGACAAACGCTGAGCGGAGGGAACGCTGACTCGGCAAGCTGGGATGAGAACAGAGGAGGCTGGTAACCCAGACTACTCTGAAACGGAGATAACCCGTAGCAGACGAAGGAAGCGAATTGTGAGCGTATTCTGCCCAGGGAGCTGTTCTGCCCAAGACGCAGGGTTTCTGAAAGAAAGGCTGCGTAGTATGCGACCAATCGTCTGATTGGCCCTCTGCTTGACCGTTAGACTGGGGATGAAACCGGAAGAGAGACTGACGGACGCATAATCAAACGACAGAACTCCCTCCAAAACTGTGACGTGAATTGCGGGCCCTGTCTGAAACGGCGTCTAACGGGAGGCCATGAATTCTGAATACATTCTCGATAATGATTTGTGCCGTCTCCTTAGCGGAAGGAAGTTTAGCGAGGGGAATGAATGTCAGCCTAGAGAACCTATCGACAACCGTAAGAATCACAGTCTTCCCCGCAGACAAAGGCAGACCGGTAATGAAGTCTAGGGCGATGTGAGACCATGGTCGAGAAGGAATGGGGAGCGGTCTGAGACGACCGGCAGGAGGAGTTACCCACTTAGTCTGCGCGCAGTCCGAACAAGCAGCCACGAAACGGCGCGTGTCACGCTCCTGAGTCGGCCACCAAAAGCGCTGGCGAATAGACGCAAGAGTGCCTCAACACGGGATGACCAGCTAACTTGGCAGAGTGAGCCCACTGGAAGAACAGCCAGACGAGTGGAAACAGGAACGAAAAGGAGGTTACTAGGACAGCGCGCGGTGACGCAGTGTGCGTGAGTGCTTTGCTTAACCTGTCTTTCAATTCCCCAGACTGTTAACCCGACAACACGTCTATAAGGAAGAATCCCTGGATCAGTAGAAGCCACAGAAGAACTAAACAGACGGGATAAGGCATCAGGCTTGGTGTTCTTGCTACCCGGACGGTAAGAAATCACAAACTCGAAACGAGCTTTAAAACAACGCCCAACGAGCTTGACGGGCATTAAGTCGTTTGGCAGAACGGATGTACTCAAGGTTCTTATGGTCTGTCCAAACGACAAAAGGAACGGTCGCCCTCCAACCACTGTCGCCATTCGCCTAGGGCTAAGCGGATGGCGAGCAGTTCACGGTTACCCACATCATAGTTGCGCTCAGATGGCGACAGGCGATGAGAGAAAATAAGCGCAAGGATGAACCTTATCAGTCAGACTGGAAGCGCTGGGATAGAATGGCTCTACGCCTACTCTTGAAGGCCAACCTCGACAATGAATTGTCTAGTGACGTCAGGAGTAACGATGGATAGGAGCGGACGTGAAACGTTCTTTTAGAAGATCAAAAGCCTCAAGAACCGGACCACTTAAAACACGTCTTGACAGAAGTAAGAGCTGTGAGAGGGGCAGCAACTTGACCGAAATTACGAATGAAACGCCGATAGAAATTAGCGAAACCTAAAAAGCGCTGCAACTCGACACGTGACCTTGGAACGGGCCAATCACTGACAGCTTGGACCTTAGCGGAATCCATCTGAATGCCTTCAGCGGAAATAACGGAACCGAGAAAAGTAACGGAGGAGACATGAAAAGAGCACTTCTCAGCCTTTACGTAGAGACAATTCTCTAAAAGGCGCTGTAGAACACGTCGAACGTGCTGAACATGAATCTCGAGTGACGGAGAAAAAATCAGGATATCGTCAAGATAGACAAAAACAAAGATGTTCAGCATGTCTCTCAGAACATCATTAACTAATGCCTGAAAAACAGCTGGCGCATTGGCGAGACCAAACGGCAGAACCCGGTACTCAAAATGCCCTAACGGAGTGTTAAACGCCGTTTTCCACTCGTCCCCTCTCTGATGCGCACGAGATGGTAAGCGTTACGAAGGTCCAACTTAGTAAAGCACCTGGCTCCTGCAGAATCTCGAAGGCTGATGACATAAGGGGAAGCGGATAACGATTCTTAACCGTTATGTCATTCAGCCCTCGATAATCCACGCAGGGGCGCAGAGTACCGTCCTTCTTCTTAACAAAAAAGAACCCCGCCCCGGCCGGAGAGGAAGAAGGCACTATGGTACCGGCGTCAAGAGACACAGACAAATAATCCTCGAGAGCCTTACGTTCGGGAGCCGACAGAGAGTATAGTCTACCCCGAGGAGGAGTGGTCCCCGGAAGGGAGATCAATACTACAATCATACGACCGGTGAGGAGGAAGGGAGTTGGCTCGGGACCGACTGAAGACCGTGCGCAGATCATGATATTCCTCCGGCACTCCTGTCAAATCGCCAGGTTCCTCCTGAGAAGTAGGGACAGAAGAAACGGGAGGGATGGCAGACATTAAACACTTCACATGACAAGAAACGTTCCAGGATAGGATAGAATTACTAGACCAATTAATAGAAGGATTATGACATACTAGCCAGGGATGACCCAAAACAACAGGTGTAAACGTGAACGAAAATCAAAAAAGAAATAGTCTCACTGTGGTTACCAGATACTGTGAGGGTTAAAGGTAGTGTCTCAAATCTGGATACTGGGAAGATGACTACCATCTAAGGCGAACAACATGGGCGTAGGCTTCTCTAACTCTCTGAAAGGAATGTCATGTTTCCGAACCCATGCTTCGTCCATGAAACAACCCTCAGCCCCAGAGTCTATCAAGGCACTACATGTAGCACCCGAACCGGTCCAGCGTAGATGGACCGACAAAAGTAGTACATAGGATCTTGATGAGAGACTTGAGAAGTTGCGCTCACCTGTAGCCCTCCCACAGATGAGCTCTGGCTTTTACTGGACATGAATTAACAAAATGTCCAGCAACTCCGCAATAGAGGCACAGGCGGTTGGTGATCCTCCGTCCCTCTCCTTAGTCGAGAGGCGAATCCCTCCCAGCTGCATGGGCTCAGTCTGGAGCCAGAGGAGGGAGATGGTTGCGTCATGCGGAGCAGGGAACACCCGTTGATGCGAGCTCTCTTCCACGAGCCCGGTGAGCGAAGATCTACCTGGCTGTTCTATGCGGATGGCGAGAGCAATCAAAGAGTCCACATCTGAAGGAACCTCCCGGGAGAGAATCTCATCCTTAACCACTGCGTGGAGTCCCTCCAGAAAACGAGCGAGCAGCGCCCGGCTGAGTTCCACTCCACTCAGAGGCAGCAAGAGTGCGAAACTCAATAGAATAATCCGTTATGGACCGTTCACCTTGGCATAGGGAAGCCAGGGCCCTAGAAGCCTCCCCTACCAAAACTGAACGGTCAAAAACCTGAATCATCTCCTCTTTAAAGTTCTGGTACTTGTTAGAGCAATCAGCCCTTGCTCCCCAGATAGCTGTGCCCCATCTCGAGCCCGGCCAGTAAGGAGTGAAATGACGTAAGCAACCCGAGCTCTCTCTCTAGAGTATGTGTTGGGTTGGAGAGAGAACACAATCTCACACTGCGTGAGAAAGGAGCGGCACTCAGTGGGCTGCCCGGAGTAGCAAGGTGGGTTATTAACCCTAGGTTCTGGAGGCTCGGCAGGCCAGGAAGTAACAGGTGGCACGAGACGAAGACTCTGGAACTGTCCAGAGAGGTCGGAAACCTGAGCGGCCAGGTTCTCCACGGCATGGCGAGCAGCAGACAATTCCTGCTCGTGTCTGCCGAGCATGGCTCCTTGGATCTCGACGGCAGTGTAACGAGCGTCTGAAGTCGCTGGGTCCATTCCTTGGTCGGTTCCTTCTGTCATGCTGGTGAAAGAGGACCCAAAAGCGACTTGGCGAAAACAGAGTCTTTAATCCAGTAAAGTAAATACAATCAAAAAACACAACTTTCACTCGAAATGACGAGGACAAACTGGAGACTCGATCTTGAACAGCAGGTGAACAGCAGGTTGCCTCGGGAAGGCACTTGAACCAGACAGACTCAGACACCTGCTCACCACGCAGCATCTGAGGAAAACACGACACGACAGGGCGATACACAAACACAGCACGGTGAATTCTAAACAAGGAACCGACAGGACAGAACGAATAACAAGGAGAGAAATAGGGACTCTAATCAGGGAAAAGGATCGGGAACAGGTGTGGGAAGACTAAATGATTGATTAGGGGAATAGGAACAGCTGGGAGCAGGAACGGAACGATAGAGAGAAGAGAGAGCGGGGAGAGTGAGAGAGGGAGGGGGAGAGAGAGGGATAGAAAGAGGGAAAGAACCTAATAAGACCAGCAGAGGGAAACGAATAGAAGGAAGCACAGGGACAAGACAAGATAATAAATGACAAACATGACGACACTGGCAAACTGTGCCAATATATCCTCCAAACATACAGCTTCCCGAGGAATTATCCTTTTATACAACGAGTTGCCATCCTATTCAAACTAGCATGTTAAGCATATTTTCATTAAAAAACATTATTTTGATTAATTTAGTCATACTATTTCATCCTTCCACGAGATATAGTCCTGATATAAATCTAGGGTTTCTACCCAAGCCGACTGGTCGTTTGTTCAATCGACGCGACCCAGTCGTTATGTATTTTTCTTCTGTATCTATGGACGCGACCCAGTCGTTCGTTCTAAATGTTCTACTGCCATACTGGCTGGCAACGTTCTTATCCCTTGCTTGCTAGCTAGCCAACTATGGCTAACTTACAGTCACGTCAAACAGTGCAGCCAGAATAACAGCAAACTATCTGCATTTGCATTTGTTTAAGCTGTTTTCTAGTGACATTTATTTGTATATGTTCATAAGAATTAGCTGATGATGTGCAAAAAGACTAAAGTAAAAAGACTAAGTAAAAAATACTTTAAAGTACTACTTAAGTAATTTTTTGTGGTATCTGTACTTTACTATTTATATTTTTTACAACTTTTACTTTTTCTTAACTAAATTCCCAAAGAAAATATTGTACTTCTTAATCCATAAAATTTGCCCCGACAACCCAAAGTACTTGTTTAATTTTGAAGGCTTAGCAGGACAGGAAAATGTGATTTGGGGTGGGCATTCTATGTTGTCTATTTCATTGTTTTCGGCCAAGTATGGTTCACAATCAGAGGCAGCTGTCTATCGTTGTCTCTGATTGGGAATCATACTTAGGCATCCCTTTTTTCCACTTTCTTTTGTGGGATCTTATTTTTGTAAATATTTGTCTGAGTGTTGGAGTGTGACCCTGGCTATCCGTACATTTTTAAAACAAGAAAATGGTGCCTTCTGCTTTGCTTATTTTATAAGGATTTTGAAATTATTTATACTTTTACTTCTACTTTTCATACTTAGGTCTATTTTAGCAATTACATTTACTTTTGATACTTAAGTATGTTTAAATAAACTTTTTGACTTTCACTCAAGTAGTATTTTACTGGGTGACTTCCACTTTTACTTGAGTAACTTTAAGGTATCTATACTTTTACTCAAGTATCACAATTGGGTACTTTTTCCACCACTGGAGATTTCACCTGGCATAGAAAATGTCAGGACACTGTTGTTCAGGGAGCTAGCCAACAACACAGCTAACGCAATCACTTCAAACTGAAGCTGGAAAGACTGCAAACTAGCTGCATTTAATTGTACCTGTTTTCTATTGACATTTCTTTGTATATGTTCTTAAAGTATATGCTGATTCATGATTTCGAGTGGCTTAGAAAAGCTGCCTGCATGCCTGTCTGTCTTATCCCGACTTCCGACCTCTACACGTTCTCTACTATGGGACAGCTGAAGATCGAATTTCAATATTGAAACAATGTTGCAAATGTCAGAGAGACATTGAAAACCACTTGCTCGTCTAAAAGAAATGGGAGAAAATGTCTAGATGCTTTTAACATTGGAGATCAAGTTTATAAATTGTCTGGCTAGGCTGATGAGACAGTAGTTCGCTCAGTGAGATGGAACGGAGTAAATAGCCATTTCAAAGTTGTGGAATAGACACCAGCTGGAATGCGGTTTTAACCAATCAGTGTCCAGGATTAGACCCACCCATTGTATAATGACTGAATGAGGAGATGAAAAGGCAATGACAGCTGCACCAAATAAATATTATAGTAAAGGGAATTCCCTCTGGAATACCTGATGACATGGGACCTCGTGGGGAAGGCCTGGTAATGCTGGAGAGTGTTTTTCAACAGGAGTGGTCCTGATAAATACCACAGCTTCCAGTTTGGTGGTCAGTTATCAGGAGACTTCATCTCACATCTAAAAATGATGTGGTTAATTACCTATTTGGATACTGGCAGAATATTTGACATACTTTCCCTCCACCTAAAAACAGTACCTTGCATGAAAATAAACACTAGTATGACATGTAGGTACAATTAGTAAGCATGATAAATGTTACATGTCTTAGATCATTTTAGTGGACTGTGCTGTCTTAGGTTGTTTACAAATTGGTTCTTTGGACCAATCACATCAGATCTTTTCACATCAGATCTTTTTCAGAGTTGATCTGATACCAATTATAGAAAACAAAACCATAATTGGGCTGCCTATCTAAATGCAGCCTGTTTGTCAGGAGTGAAGTAAAACACTACCTCCAGTTTACTAGTTACACCTCCAGTCAGGCAAGTCAGTGACCCCTGCTATTCAGTTATCCTAAAATCCTGAACAACATATGTATGTCCAGCTCCGTTTTACAGAACCTTAAATAATTATGTTTAAATACTCAAATAACGTTAGACAGTAATGTTACACAACCTTTATGAGGATAACACCATCATTCTGAAAACAGTTTTGAACAAGCTGGCCTTCAAGTCAGTTGTGGCTTGTAATGGTGCTAACATGTGACTTGAAGCGCATTTCCCTGCTGCCTCAGCTGCTTGACTGTGGAGAACAAGGTGTGTTCTGTTGGCATGTATTTAGATTCAGGTCTGCTGACTTTAATGAGTGATGTTCTGGGGACAGCCTAGTGAACAGTAGGAACAGCACTATGGGGGACTCCTGACCCATGTTCATCCATACCTAATTTCTCCTCTGTTGATGTACCTTGCTGAGCAAAGCTCCAATCCCTCCTGACGTTTGGTACAGTTTTGAGCCAAAAATGTCAAATCTCCAAAACACCTCACTGCATAATAATAGATATCCAGCTGAAGAGTTACATGAAGCAGTATCAGGCAGACTATCGGTAATATCAATGTCGCCCAAGTGTTTCCTTTTGTTGTTCTGGTAACATTTTGGAATATAGATCTAATAAACCACAGCAGCAATGCTATGAGCAAGCTGGGTCAGAATCAGTGTCTGCACTTCATTCAGTTTCATCCAAGTCTGAAAGCAGTCTGAGTTCATTTCCTGTTACCAGATTGATTCCAGAGCAGCTGGACCAAACTAAGCTAGACCTAACTAACTATTAGTATATTCTCGTGGATCTACCATACTCTCAGCACTGACAGCACATATCTAAGGGAGTGAACGTATTTATAATAAGGGTAACATGGAGAAAATCAGACCAATTTTAAATGAAAATGGATGGCCCTCCCTTCAGGAAAATATACAGTATATACACTACCATTCAAAAGTTTGGGATCACTTAGAAATGTCCTTGTTTTTGAAAGAAAAGCTATTTTTTGTCCATTAAAATAACATCAAATTGATCAGAAATACAGTGTAGACATTGTTAATGTTGTAAATTACTATTGGAGCTGGAAACGGCAGATTTTTTTTATGGAATATCTACATAGAAGTACAGAGGCCCATTATCAGCAACCATCACTCCTGTGTTCCAATGGCACATTGTGTTAGCTAATCCAAGTTTATAATTTTAAAAG
>NW_025744549.1:0-8788 GCF_021184085.1 Oncorhynchus gorbuscha
TGTCATGCAGGTGAAAGAGGACCCAAAAGCGACTTAACAGAAACAGAGTTTATTTAAGTCCAAAACGGAATAACAGAAATCCTCTAGACTTGTAGAGGGGAAACAACTGGAGAAGCGGCCACAGACTGCAGGTCGCTTCGGGTAGGCGCAGGCCGTAGTCGACAGAGACACCTGCTCACACGCAGCATCTGATGAAGGCAAAAACACGACAGGACAGGGCGATACACAATCATAGCAAAAACACGACAGGACAGGGCGAAACGCAATCACAGCATGGTGAATACAATACAAGGAACCGACGGGACAGGAACGGATCACAAAGGAATAAATAGGGACTCTAATCAGGGGAAAGGATCGGGAACAGGTGTGGGAAGACTAAATGATGATTAGGGGAATAGGAACAGCTGGGAGCAGGAACGGAACGATAGAGAGAAGAGAGAGCGAGAGAGTGAGAGAGGGAGGGGGAGAGAGAGGGATAGAAGGAGGGAAAGAACCAAATAAGACCAGCAGAGGGAAACGAATAGCATGGGGAGCACAGGGACAAGACATGATAATAAATGACAAACATGACAGTACCCCCCACTCACCGAGCGCCTCCTGGCGCACTCGAGGAGGAATCCTGGCGGCAACGGAGGAAATCATCGATGAGTGAACGGTCCAGCACGCCCCGAGACGGAACCCAACTCCTCTCCTCAGGACCGTAACCCTCCCAATCCACTAGGTATTGGTGACCCCGTCCCCGAGAACGCATGTCCATGATCTTATGTACCTTGTAAATAGGTGCGCTCTCGACAAGGACGGGAGGGGGAGGGAAGACGAACGGGGGTGCGAAGAAAGGGCTTAACACAGGAGACATGGAAGACAGGATGGACGCGACGAAGATGTCGCGGAAGAAGCAGTCGCACAGCGACAGGATTGACGACCTGGGAGACACGGAACGGACCAATGAACCGCTGGAGTCAACTTACGAGAAGCTGTCGTAAGAGGAAGGTTGCGAGTGGAAAGCCACACTCTCTGGCCGCAACAATACCTTGGACTCTTAATCCTGCGTTTATTGGCGGCTCTCACCGTCTGTGCCCTGTAACGGCAAAGTGCAGACCTCACCCTCCTCCAGGTGCGCTCACAACGTTGGACAAACGCTTGAGCGGAGGGAACGCTGGACTCGGCAAGCTGGGATGAGAACAGAGGAGGCTGGTAACCCAGACTACTCTGAAACGGAGATAACCCGGTAGCAGACGAAGGAAGCGAATTGTGAGCGTATTCTGCCCAGGGGAGCTGTTCTGGCCCAAGACGCAGGGTTTCTGAAAGAAAGGCTGCGTAGTATGCGACCAATCGTCTGATTGGCCCTCTCTGCTTGACCGTTAGACTGGGGATGAAACCCGGAAGAGAGACTGACGGACGCACCAATCAAACGACAGAACTCCCTCCAAAACTGTGACGTGAATTGCGGGCCTCTGTCTGAAACGGCGTCTAACGGGAGGCCATGAATTCTGAATACATTCTCAATAATGATTTGTGCCGTCTCCTTAGCGGAAGGAAGTTTAGCGAGGGGAATGAAATGTGCCGCCTTAGAGAACCTATCGACAACCGTCAGAATCACAGTCTTCCCCGCAGACAAAGGCAGACCGGTAATGAAGTCTAAGGCAATGTGAGACCATGGTCGAGAAGGAATGGGGAGCGGTCTGAGACGACCGGCAGGAGGAGAGTTACCCGACTTAGTCTGCGCGCAGTCCGAACAAGCAGCCACGAAACGGCGCGTGTCACGCTCCTGAGTCGGCCACCAAAAGCGCTGGCGAATAGACGCAAGAGTGCCTCGAACACCGGGATGACCAGCTAACTTGGCAGAGTGAGCCCACTGAAGAACAGCCAGACGAGTGGAAACAGGAACGAAAAGGAGGTTACTAGGACAAGCGCGCGCGACGCAGGTGTGCGTGAGTGCTTGCTTAACCTGTCTTTCAATTCCCCAGACTGTTAACCCGACAACACGCCCATAAGGAAGAATCCCCTCGGGATCAGTAGAAGCCACAGAAGAACTAAACAGACGGGATAAGGCATCAGGCTTGGTGTTCTTGCTACCCGGACGGTAAGAAATCACAAACTCGAAACGAGCGAAAAACAACGCCCAACGAGCTTGACGGGCATTAAGTCGTTTGGCAGAACGGATGTACTCAAGGTTCTTATGGTCTGTCCAAACGACAAAAGGAACGGTCGCCCCCTCCAACCACTGTCGCCATTCGCCTAGGGCTAAGCGGATGGCGAGCAGTTCACGGTTACCCACATCATAGTTGCGCTCAGATGGCGACAGGCGATGAGAAAAATAAGCGCAAGGATGAACCTTATCGTCAGACTGGAAGCGCTGGGATAGGATGGCTCCCACGCCTACCTCTGAAGCGTCAACCTCGACAATGAATTGTCTAGTGACGTCAGGAGTAACGAGGATAGGAGCGGACGTAAAACGTTCTTTTAGAAGATCAAAAGCTCCCTGGGCGGAACCGGACCACTTAAAACACGTCTTGACAGAAGTAAGAGCTGTGAGAGGGGCAGCAACTTGACCGAAATTACGAATGAAACGCCGATAGAAATTAGCGAAACCTAAAAAGCGCTGCAACTCGACACGTGACCTTGGAACGGGCCAATCACTGACAGCTTGGACCTTAGCGGAATCCATCTGAATGCCTTCAGCGGAAATAACGGAACCGAGAAAAGTAACGGAGGAGACATGAAAAGAGCACTTCTCAGCCTTTACGTAGAGACAATTCTCTAAAAGGCGCTGTAGAACACGTCGAACGTGCTGAACATGAATCTCGAGTGACGGAGAAAAAATCAGGATATCGTCAAGATAGACAAAAACAAAAATGTTCAGCATGTCTCTCAGAACATCATTAACTAATGCCTGAAAAACAGCTGGCGCATTGGCGAGACCGAACGGCAGAACCCGGTACTCAAAATGCCCTAACGGAGTGTTAAACGCCGTTTTCCACTCGTCCCCTCTCTGATGCGCACGAGATGGTAAGCGTTACGAAGGTCCAACTTAGTAAAGCACCTGGCTCCCTGCAGAATCTCGAAGGCTGATGACATAAGGGGAAGCGGATAACGATTCTTAACCGTTATGTCATTCAGCCCTCGATAATCCACGCAGGGGCGCAGAGTACCGTCCTTCTTTTTAACAAAAGAACCCCGCCCCGGCCGGAGAAGAAGAAGGCACTATGGTACCGGCGTCAAGAGACACAGACAAATAATCCTCGAGAGCCTTACGTTCGGGAGCCGACAGAGAGTATAGTCTACCTCGAGGAGGAGTGGTCCCCGGAAGGAGATCAATACTACAATCATACGACCGGTGAGGAGGAAGGGAGTTGGCTCGGGACCGACTGAAGACCGTGCGCAGATCATGATATTCCTCCGGCACTCCTGTCAAATCGCCAGGTTCCTCCTGAGAAGTAGGGACAGAAGAAATGGGAGGGATGGCAGACATTAAACACTTCACATGACAAGAAACGTTCCAGGATAGGATAGAATTACTAGACCAATTAATAGAAGGATTATGACATACAAGCCAGGGATGACCCAAAACAACAGGTGTAAACGGTGAACGGAAAATCAAAAAAGAAATAGTCTCACTGTGGTTACCAGATACTGTGAGAGTTAAAGGTAGTGTCTCAAATTTGATACTGGGAAGATGACTACCATCTAAGGCAAACATGGGCGTAGGCCTGTCTAACGGTCTGAAAGGAATGTTATGTTTCCGAGCCCATGCTTCGTCCATGAAACAACCCTCAGCCCCAGAGTCAATCAAAGCACTGCATGTAGCACCCGAACCGGTCCAGCGTAGATGGACCGACATAGTAGTACAAGATCTAGATGAAGGGACCTGAGTAGTAGCGCTCACCAGTAGCCCTCCGCTTACTGATGGGCTCTGGGCTCTGGCCTCTTACTGGACATGAATTAACAAAATGTCCAGCAACTCCGCAATAGAGGCACAGGCGGTTGGTGATCCTCCGTTCCCTCTCCTTATTCGAGATGCGAATCCCTCCCAGCTGCATGGGCTCAGTCTCAAAGCCAGAGGAGGGAGATGGTTGCGATGCGGAGCAGGGAAACACCGTTGATGCGAGCTCTCTTCCACGAGCCCGGTGACGAAGATCTACCCGTCGTTCTATGCGGATGGCGAGAGCAATCAAAGAGTCCACATCTGAAGGAACCTCCCGGGAGAGAATCTCATCCTTAACCACTGCGTGGAGTCCCTCCAGAAAACGAGCGAGCAGCGCCGGCTCGTTCCACTCACTAGAGGCAGCAAGAGTGCGAAACTCAATGGAATAATCCGTTATGGACCGTTCACCTTGGCATAAGGAAGCCAGGGCCCTAGAAGCCTCCCCACCAAAAACTGAACGGTCAAAAACCCGAATCATCTCCTCTTTAAAGTTCTGGAATCTGTTAGAGCAATCAGCCCTTGCCTCCCAGATAGCTGTGCCCCATTCTCGAGCCCGGCCAGTAAGGAGTGAAATGACGTAAGCAACCCGAGCCTCTCTAGAGTATGTGTGGGGTTGGAGAGAGAACACAATCTCACACTGCGTGAGAAAGGAGCGGCACTCAGTGGGCTGCCCGGAGTAGCAAGGTGGGCTAACCCTAGGTTCTGGAGGCCTGCAGCAGGCCAGGAAGTAACAGGTGGCACGAGACGAGACTCTGGAACTGTCCAGAGAGGTCGGAAACCTGAGCGGCCAGGTTCTCCACGGCATGGCGAGCAGCTGGACAATTCCTGCTCGTGTCTGCCGAGCATGGCTCCTTGGATCTCGACTGCAGTGTAACGAGCGTCTGAAGTCGCTGGTCCATTCTCCTTGGTCGGTTCCTTCTGTCATGCAGGTGAAAGAGGGACCCAAAGCGACTTAACAGAAACAGAGTTTATTTAAGTCCAAAACGGAATAACAGAAATCCTCTAGACTTGTAGAGGGGAAACAACTGAGAAGCGGCCACAGACTGCAGGTCGCCCGGTAGGCGCAGGCCGTAGTCGACAGAGACACCTGCTCACACGCAGCATCTGATGAAGGCAAAAACACGACAGGACAGGCGATACACAATCATAGCAAAAACACGACAGGACAGGGCGTAAACGCAACTCACAGCATGGTGAATACACAAGGAACCGACGGGACAGGAACGGATCACAAAGGAATAAATAGGGACTCTAATCAGGGAAAGGATCGGGAACAGGTGTGGGAAGACTAAATGATGATTAGGAATAGGAACAGCTGGGAGCAGGAACGGAACGGCTAGAGAGAAGAGAGAGAGTTGAGAGAGTGAGAGAGGGAGGGGAGAGAGAGGGAGGAAGGAGCCAAACAGTTCTATTTTGTTTCATCAGACCAGAGGACATTTCTCCAAAAGTATGATCTTTGTCCTGATGTGCAGTTGCAAACCGTAGTCTGTATTTTTTATGCCGGTTTTGGAGCAGTGGCTTCTTACTTGTTGAGCAGCCTTTCGGGTTATGTCAATACGATATAGACTCGTTTTACTGTGGATATAGATACATTCCTCCAGCATCTTCACAAGGTCTTGCTGTTGTTCTGGGATTGAGTTGCATTTTCGCACAAAGCACGTTCATCTCTAGGAGACAGAACACATCTCCTTCCTGGAGTGGTATGACGGCTGCGTGTCATATGGTGTTTATACTTGTGTACTATTGTTTGTACGTGGTACCTCAGGTGTTTGAAATTGCTCCCAACGATGAACCTGACTTGTGAGTCTACATTCTTTCTGAGGTCTTGGCTGATTTCTTTTTGATTTTCCCATGATGTCAAGCAAAAGAGGCAATGTGTTTGAAGGTAGGTCTTGAAATACATCCACATATACACCTCCAATTGACTCAAATTATGTCATTTAGCCTACTCAGAAGCTTCTAAAGCAATGACATTATTTTATGAAATTTTCCAAATTGTTTAAAGGCACAGTCAACTTAGTGTATGTAAACTTCTGACTCAGTGGTATTGTGGGATGGAGGAGGGAGGAGGAGAGATGTATAGAGGGAGGAGGAGAGATGTATAGAGAGGAGGAGGAGAGGGATAGAGGGAGGGAGGAGAGATGGATAGAGGGAGGAGGAGAGAGGGATGGAAGGAGGAGGAGAGTGTAGAGAGGGAGGAGAAAGGGAATAGAGGGAATATGAGAAAGGGATAGAAGGAGTGGGAGAGATGGGTAGAGGAGGAGAGGTGTATAGAGGGAGGAGGAGAGATGGATAGAGGGGAGGAGGAGAGGGATAGAGGGAGGAGGAGAGATGGATAGAGGGAGGAGTAGAGGATAGAGGGAGGAGGAGAGATGGATAGAGGGAGGAGGAGGGATAGGAGGAGAGATGGATAGAGGGAGGAGGAGAGGGATAGAGGGGAGGAGGAGAGAGATAGAGGGAGGAGAGATGGGATAGAGGGAGGAGAGGGATAGAGGGAGGAGGAGAGATGGATAGGAGGGGAGAGGGATGGGGAGGAGGAGAGGAGGAGAGGGATAGAGGAGGAGGAGAGGGATAGAGGGGGAGGAGAGATGGATAGAGGGAGGAGGAGAGGGGAGGAGAGAGGGGAGGAGGATAGAGGGATGGAGGGAGGAGGAGATGTAGAGAGGGGAGAAAGGAATAGAGGAAGATGAGAAAGGGATAGAGGGGAGTGGGAGAAGTGGATAGAGGAGGAGGAGAGGATGAGGAGGAGGAGAGAGGTGTATAGAGGAGGAGAGATGGATGGAGGGGCGGAGAGAGGTGTATAGAGGAGGAGGAGAGATGTATTGCTGGAGGAGGAGAGATTAATAGGGGATACGGAGTGGGGATGAGGGCTCCAAATAGTCTGGAGGATTCAGAGAGGAGAGCATAGTGATAAAGATGGAAAGAGTAATCACTCCTTCTCCCCCTTCCCTTCATCCCTCTCTGCCCCTCTAAGCTACATTCAGATTGATTAAAGCCTCTCTTGTAATTGTCAGATCAGTTGTAGTCACACAATAGTCTGTGTGTGTGCATCAGGCCGTGATCGGGAGTCGGTGCACAATTGCAGCGTCGACTGGGTTTGGCCAGTGTAGGCTGTCATTGTAAATAAGTATTTGTTCTTAACTGACTTGCTTTGATAAATAAAGGTTAAATTAAATTAAAATGAATTAAAATGTGTACGTGTGTGTGTGTGTGTGTGTGTGTGTGTGTGTGTGTGTGTGTGTGTGTGTGTGTGTGTGTTTGGGTGTGTGTGTGTGTGTGTGTGTGTGTGTGTGTGTGTGTGTGTATATATATATATATATACTCTCCTCAATCTCCAACTCCACAAAAGTTGTTACTTTTGTTTTTAAATACAATGTGATTTCTGGCTCACACATGCGCGTGTGTTTAGATTCACAAACATACATTCACACACGCATGCACACACACACACACATATAGACTAGCACACAGTCATTTCCGTGGTCATTAAAATGAGAAAGAGTGTGGTGAGGGGGCTGTTGAATTACCATGAAGAAATGGAGACAAATGTAGAGGATCCCCAGCCTGTATGGTACACAGACTAAATCAGACAGTGACTAATACTACTGCTGCGACTCTGTGATGGCGCACGCACGCACCGCACACCGCACACACGCACACACACACACACACACACACACACACACACACACACACACACACACACACACACACACACACACACACACACACACACACACACACACACACACACACACACACACGTCCTTATTAGGAAAATAAACACAAAGGCAGATGTTTGATGATAAAGCTGTGTGATCAAGGTTTCTGAGACGTTTAATAGTAATTAAGGTAATGAAGTGGCTTTATAATTAGCCATAACGATACATTACACTAGATTACATCATGGGTTTATTAAACGTTACTCAGTCAGAACCTGCTGTTGTCGCTTAAGATAACTGATGTATTGGGGGAACAAAGGTCAGGACATTCTTCTGTGTAGCCTCTCTTTAGGGTCGGTACAGTAGGTCTTAAGGTAGAAAGTCAGGACATTCTTCTGTGTAACCTCTCTTTAGGGTTAATTACAGTAGGACTTAAGGTAGAAGGTCAGGACATTCTTCTGTGTAGCCTCTCTTTAGGGTTGGTACAGTAGGTCTTAGGTAGAAGGTCGGACATTCTTCTGTGTAGCCTCTCTTTAGGGTCGGTACAGTAGGTCTTCAGGTAGAAGGTCAGGACATTCTTCTGTGTAGCCTCTCTTTGGGGTTGGTACAGTAGGGTCTTAAGGTCAGGACAGGCCTCTCTTTAGGTAGGTCTTAAAGTAGAGGTCAGGACATTCTGTGTAGCCTCTCTTTAGGGTTACAGTAGGTCTTAAAGTAGAAGGTCAGGACATTCTTCCGTGTAGCCTCTCTTGAGGTTGGTACAGTAGGTCTTAAAGTAGAAGGTCAGGACATTCTTCTGTGTCTTAGAATTCGGTACAGTAAGGTCTTAAAGTAGAAGGTCAGGACATTCTTCTGTGTGACCTCTCTTTAGGGTTGGTTCAGTAGGTCTTAAGGTAGAAGGTCAGGACATTCTTCTGTGTAGCCTCTCTTTAGGGTTGGTACAGTAGGTCTTAAAGTAGAAGGTCAGGACATTTTCTGTGTAGCCTCTCTCTTTAGGGTTGGTACAGTAGGTCTTAGGTAGAAGGTCAGGACATTCTTCTGTGTAGCCTCTCTTTAGGGTTGGTACAGTAGGTCTTAAGGTAGAAGGTCAGGACATTCTTCTGTGTAACCTCTCTTTAGGGTCGGTACAGTGGGTCTTAGGTAGAAGGTCAGGACATTCTTCCGTGTAGCCTCTCTTTAGGTTGGTACAGTAGGTCTTAAAGTA
>NW_025744550.1:0-8755 GCF_021184085.1 Oncorhynchus gorbuscha
AGGTCAGTCAATCCGGAAAGTTTCTTCAAGTGAAGTCGCACAAACCATCAAGCGCTATGATGAAACTGGCTCTCATGAGGACCGCCACAGGAAAGGCCCAGAGTTAACTTTGCTGCAGAGGATATGTTTTATTAGGTTCAGCCTCATTCCATCCCAAATAAATGCTTTACAGAGTTCAAGTAACAGACACATCTCAAAATCAACTGTTCAGAGGAGACTGCGTGAATCAGGCCTTCGTGGTTGAATTACTGCAAAGAAACCATTACAAAAGGACACCAATAATAAGAGACTTGCTTGGACCAAGCGAGCAATGGACATTAGACTGGTGGAAATCTGTCCTTTTGGTCTGATGAGTCCACATTTGATATTTTTGGTTCTACCGCCATGTCTTTGTGAGACACAGAGTAGGTGAACGGATGATCTCTGCATGGGTTTTCCCACTGTGAAACAGATTCCACAGAGACCTTCCCGCGTAATTACATCATTATATTCAGCCCATAAGAGCGGCAGTTTGGGTCAAGGCTAGGGTTAGACTAAGCATAGCTGACAGATTCACCCAAATGTATATTTCTCTCGTGTACTTTCTCTTTTTCTCTCTTTTAAATCCCCATTTTGGGTAACACGCACCATAGTGTGTTGGCCCGTTATACTAAGTTCTAATCAACAGCCTAGAATGTGTTTTTTTTGTGTGTTTGTGTATCTTTTATCATCATTTTAGCTTTCTAGTAAATAAATATTCAACTAATATTGGTGTGGTACGAACTCATTGGTGAGACCCGGGTCCGTGCAGATTCACGGATTATACGACGTTCAGAACGAGATTGTAGAGGTAACTGATTAATTAGACCATGTTGTAAAATCAATATTCTGATATTCTTTGAGTTAATTTGGGAAAGAGAAACTCAATAAAAACACATTTTCTCATGGTGCCCCAGGTTAATGAGTTAATAATTGCTTGATTCAGTTAATCACGCAATTAGAAACTTTTAATCATTCGATGAGCAACAGTCGTCATATTAACTAATACAACGTCACAACAGGATCAACCAGGGTCAAGCGTCCCGCCAAAGGACACAAGGACAGATTCCCCATCCAGTCGAATCAGGGATGCACACCAGCAAGCTCTAGGCCACCGGCCCAAGCTCCCAACCGCCAGGCCACTAACCATCCAAGATCACCCCACAGTTCCCCTCAAAAGCTGCCCCTCAACCATCCAAGACCCCCACACAAGTCCCCACCCCCCAAAAATGTTATTTCTAGGGTAAATTTTAGATGAATGTTATGCTTTTGGGGGAGACCAGAATCAGGCTACCTGAGGGCAATACCAGAACAAATGGTCTATTTATTCTGTACCTTCACACTAAACTCTGCAGAGTTGCGATGGTTGTATGCCCCAAATATTTAAACGTTGTTGGTGGCAAAATTCTCTACAATAATTTTAGCTGAAAAGCATGAAATTATGAATTGTGCGTAATTTTATTACTGTATCTCATACAACCTGTGCCATGGAATAGGAACATCAAAAATCTGTATGGCACAATCTGTATGGCACAATCTGTATGGCACAGCTGTCAACATTCTGGTCCTCAAATGTAAATGGTATATTTTTCTGTTTATGCTATTGTTCCTCCGACAGTTTTGATCCTTTATATTGGGCAAACAGACCAGTTCTTCTTCCTCCTCTCCATTTTTGATGTAGTGCTGTAAATCTATTGGTTGTAATCTTGGATTGAGCAGACCTTCCCATACTAGCTCCATTAAAGACAGAATTCTACCATTCAATATAATTTAAAAACAGAATACCCTTCTCAAACATCTTTCCATAAATACATGTATTTTATTAAGCAGCACATTTGAGTTCAACCATAATATTTGTTCTCTCTCACACATTGCTTGTTTCCAGAAAACGATGAGTACTTAGAACAACGTTTCTTTTTCAATTAATCGAAAATGAGAAAGGGTTGCAAAAGGCAAAATGGGCATTTTTAAACAAGGGATGAAGCTTTTCTTAGTAATCTACAGTTGAAGTCGGACGTTTACATACACCTTAGCCAAATATATTTAAGCTCAGTTTTTCACAATTCCTGACATTTAATCCTGGTAACAATTTCTGTTTTAGGTCAGTTAGGATCACCACTTATTTTAAGAATGTGAAATTTCAGAATAATAGTAGAGAATTATTTATTTCATTCATTACATTCCCAGTGGGTCAGAAGTTTACATACACTCAATTAGTATTTGGTAGCATTGCCTTTAAATTGTTTAACTTGGGTCAAACATTTAGGGTAGCCTTTCCACAAGTTTCCCACAAAATGTTTGTGAATTTTGTGAATTTGACCCATTCCTCCTGACAGAGCTGGTGTAACTGAAGCAGGTTTGCAGGCCTCCTTGCTCGCACACACTTTTCAGTTCTGCCAACACATTTTCTATAGGATTGAGGTCAGGGCTTTGTGATGGCTACTCCAGAACCTTGACTTTGTTGTCCTTAAGCCATTTTGCCACAACTTTGGAAGTATGCTTGGGGTCATTGTCCATTTGGAAGAGCCATTTGCGACCAAGCTTTAACTTCCTGACTGATGTCTTGAGATGTTGCTTCAATATATCCATGTAATTTTCCTACCTCATGATGCCATCTATTTTGTGACGTGCACCAGTCCTCCTTCAGCAAAGCACCCCACAACATGATGCTGCCAGCCCCGTGCTTCAAGGTTGGGATGGTTTTCTTCGGCTTGCAAGCCTCCCCCTTTTCCTCCAAACATAACGATGCTCATTATGGCCAAACATTTCTACTTTTGTTTCATTGTTTCAGACCAGAGGACATTTCTCCAAAAGAAATCTGATCTTTGTCCCCATGTGCAGTTGCAAACTGTAGTCTGGCGTTTTTATGGCGTTTTTGGAGCAGTGGCTTCTTCCTTGCTGAGTGGCCTTTCAGGTTATGTCGTTATAGGACTCATTTTACTGTGGATATAGATACTTTTGTACCTGTTTCTTCCAGCATTTTCACAAGGTCCTTTGCTGTTGTTCTGGAATTGTTTTGCACTTTTCGCACCAAAGTATGTTAATCTTTAGGAGACAGAACACGTCTCCTTCCTGAGCAGTATGATGACTGCGTAGTCCCATGGTGTTTATATTTGCGTGCTATTGTTTGTTCAGATGAACGTGGTACCTTCAGGCATTTGGAAATTGCTCCCAAGGATGAACCAGACTTCTGGAGATCTCCAATTTTATTTTCTGAAGTCTTGGCTGATTTCTTTTGATTTCCCCATGATGTCAAGCAAAGAGGCACCGAGTTTGAAGGTAGGCCTTGAAATACATCCACAGGTACACCGTCAATTGACTCAAATTATGTCAATTAGCCTATCAGAAGCTTCTAAAGCCATGACATCATTTTCTGGAATTTTCCAACTGTTTCCCAACTTCTTGCGTCGAGCCATCCCGGATCCGGTATCGTGACTACAGACTCAAGCTCATTACCATACGCATAAACGTTAACTATTCATGAAAATCGCAAATGAAATGAAATGAATCTATTTGCTCTCAAGCTTAGCCTTTTGTTAACAACACTGTCATCTCAGATTTTCAAAATATGCTTCTCAACCATTGCAAAACAAGCATTTGTGTAACAGTATTGATTGCTAGTGTAGCATGTAGCATAGCATTTAGCGTTAGAATTCAGCAGGCAACATTTTCACAAAAACAAGAAAAGGATTCAAATAAAATCATATACCTTTGAAGAACTTCAGATGTTTTCAATAAGGAGACTCTCAGTTAGATAGCAAATGTTCCGTTTTTACAAAAAATATTATTTGTGTTGACAAATCGCTCCGTTTTCTGCGTCACGTTTAGCTACGGAAAATAACCTGTATCCAGGATTGTGTAAATCTATCCGCAAGCTCATTAGCATAACACAACGTTAACTATTCATGAAAATCACAAATGAAATGAAATTAATCTATTTGCTCTCAAGCTTAGCCTTTTGTTAACAACACTGTCATCTCAGATTTTCAAAATATGCTTTTGAACCATAGCTAAACAAGCATTTGTGTAACAGTATTGATAGCCTAGCATAGTATTATGCCTCTCTTTCACCATGAACATTTTCCACAAAAAACAGAAAATAATTCAAATAAAATAATTTACCTTTGAAGAACTGGAGATGTTTTCAATGAGGAACTCTGTTAGAAGAAATGGAACGGCGCATGGACCTACAGATTACGCACACAGGACACCGAGCGGGACACCAGGTAAATGTAGTCTCTTATGGTCAATCTTCCAATGATATGCCTACAAACACGTCACAATGCTGCAGACACCTCGGGGAATAGACAGAAAGCGCAGGCTCATTCCTGGCGCATTCACAGCCATATAAGGAGACATTGGAACACAGCGCCTTCAGAATCTGGGGCATTTCCTGTATGAAACTTCATCTTGGTTTCGCCTGTAGCATTAGTTCTGGGGCACTCACAGATAATATCTTTGCAGTTTTGGAGACGTCGGAGTTTTGTCTTTCCAAGGCTGTCAATTCCATGCATAGTCGAGCATCTTTTCATGACAAGATATTGCGCTTAAAACGGGCACGTATTTTTATCGAATAATGACATAGCGCCCCCATAGGTTAAAGAGGTTAAAGGCACAGTCAACTTAGTGTATGTAAACTTCTGACCCACTGGAATTATGATACAGTGAATAATAAGTTAAATAATCTGTCTGCAAACAATTGTTGAATAAATTACTTGTATCATGCACAAAGTAGATGTCCTAACCGACTTGCCCAAACTATAGTTTGTTAACAAGAAATTTGTGGGGTGTTTGAAACAGTTTTTAATGACTCCAACCTAAGTGTATGTAAACTTCCCACTTCAAATCAAATCAAATCAAATTTATTTATATAGCCCTTCGTACATCAGCTGATATCTCAAAGTGCTGTACAGAAACCCAGCCTAAAACCCCAAACAGCAAACAATGCAGGTGTTAAAAGCACGGTGGCTAGGAAAAACTCCCTAGAAAGGCCAAAACCTAGGAAGAAACCTAGAGAGGAACCGGGCTATGTGGGGTGGCCAGTCCTCTTCTGGCTGTGCCGGGTAGAGATTATAACAGAACATGACCAAGATGTTCAAATGTTCATAAATGACCAGCATGGTCAAATAATAATAAGGCAGAACAGTTGAAACTGGAGCAGCAGCACAGTCAGGTGGACTGGGGACAGCAAGGAGCCATCATGTCAGGTAGTCTGGGCACGGTCCTAGGGCTCAGGTCCTCCGAGAGAGAGAAAGAAAGAGAATTAGAGAGAGAGCATATGTGGGGTGGCCAGTCCTCTTCTGGCTGTGCGGGTGGAGATTATAACAGAGCGTGGCCAAGATGTTCAAATGTTCATAACTGACCAGCATGGTTGAATAATAGTAAGGCAGAACAGTTGAAACTGGAGCAGGAGCATGGCCAGGTGGACTGGGGACAGCAAGGAGTCTCTCATGTCAGGTAGTCCTGGGACATGGTCCTAGGGCCCAGGCCAGTTGAAACTGGAGCAGCAGCATGGCCAGGTGGACTGGGGACAGCAAGGAGTCATCATGTCAGGTAGTCCTGGGGCATGGTTCTAGGGCTCAGGTCCTCCGAGAGAGAGAAAGAAAGAGAAGGAGAGAATTGAAGACGCACACTTAGATTTACACAGGACACCGAATAGGACAGGAGAAGTACTCCAGATAAACAAACTGACCCTAGCCCCCCGACACATAAACTACTGCAGCATAAATACTGGAGGCTGAGACAGGAGGGTCAGGAGACACTGTGGCCCCATCCGAGGACACCCCCGGACAGGGCCAAACAGGAAGGATATAACCCCACCCACTTTGCCAAAGCACAGCCCCCCACACCACTAGAGGAAATCTTCAACCACCAACTTACCATCCTGAGACAAGGCCGAGTATAGCCCACAAAGATCTCCGACACGGTACAACCCAAGGAAGCCCAGACAGGCCGACCACAACAGTGAATCAACCCACCCAGGTGACGCACCCCCCAGGGGACGGCACGAGAGAGCCCCAGCAAGCCAGTGACTCAGCCCCGTAACAGGGTTAGAGGCAGAGAATCCCAGTGGAAAGGGGAACCGGCCAGGCAGGACAGCAAGGGCGGTTCGTTGCTCCAGAGCCTTTCCGTTCACCTTCCCACTCCTGGGCCAGACTACACTCAATCATATGACCCACTGAAGAGATGAGTCTTCAGTAAAGACTTAAAGGTTGAGACGAGGTTTGCGTCTCTGACATGGGTAGGCAGACCGTTCCATAAAAATGGAGCTCTATAGGAGGAAAGCCCTGCCTCAGCTGTTTGCTTAGAAATTCTAGGGACAATTAGGAGGCCTGCGTCTTGTGACCGTAGCGTACGTATAGGTATGTACGGCAGGACCAAATCAGAGAGGTAGGTAGGAGCAAGCCCATGTAAAGTTAGCAGTAAAACCTTGAAATCAGCCCTTGCTTTGACAGGAAGCCAGTGTAGAGGCTAGCACTGGAGTAATATGATCAAATTTTTTTGGTTCTAGTCAGGATTCTAGCAGCCGTATTTAGCACTAACTGAAGTTTATTTAGTGCTTTATCCGGGTAGCCGGAAAATAGAGCATTGCAGTAGTCTAAGCTAGAAGTGACAAAAGCATGGATTAATTTTTCTGCATCATTTTGGACAGAAAGTTTCTGATTTTTGCAATGTTACGTAGATGGAAAAAAGCTGTCCTCGAAATGGTCTTGATATGTTCTTCAAAAGAGATCAGGGTCCAGAGTAACGCCGAGGTCCTTCACAGTTTTATTTGAGGCGACTGTACAACCATTAAGATTAATTGTCAGATTCAACAGAAGATCTCTTTGTTTCTTGGGACCTAGAACAAGCATCTCTGTTTTGTCGAGTTTAATAGTAGAAAGTTTGCAGCCATCCACTTCCTTATGTCTGAAACACATGCTTCTAAGCGAGGGCAATTTTGGTGCTTCACCATGTTTCATTGAAATGTACAGCTGTGTGTCATCCGCATAGCAGTGAAAGTTTACATTATGTTTTCGAATAACATCCCCAAGAGGTAAAATATATAGTGAAAACAATAGTGGTCCTAAAACAGAACCTTGAGGGACACCGAAATGTACAGTTGATTTGTCAGAGGACAAACCATTCACAGAGACAAACTGATATCTTTCCGACAGATAAGACCTAAACCAGGCCAGAACATGTCCGTGTAGACCAATTTGGGTTTCCAATCTCTCCAAAAGAATGTGGTGATCGATGGTATCAAAAGCAGCACTAAGGTCTAGGAGCACGAGGACAGATGCAGAGCCTCGGTCCGATGCCATCAAAATGTCATTTACCACCTTCTAAGTGCCGTCTCAGTGCTATGATGGGGTCTAAAACCAGACTGAAGCATTTCGTATACATTGTTTGTCTTCAGGAAGGCAGTGAGTTGCTCAGCAGCCTTCTCTAAAATCTTTGAGAGGAATGGAAGATTCGATATAGGCCGATAGTTTTTTTATATTTTCTGGGTCAAGGTTTGGCTTTTTCAAGAGAGGCTTTATTACTGCCACTTTTAGTGAGTTTGGTACACATCCAGTGGATAGAGAGCCGTTTATTATGTTCAACATAGGAGGGCCAAGCACAGGAAGCAGCTCTTTCAGTAGTTTAGTTGGAATAGGGTCCAGTATACAGCTTGAAGGTTTAGAGGCCATGATTATTTTCATCATTGTGTCAAGAGATATAGTACTAAAACACTTGAGCGTCTCTCTTGATTCTAGGTCCTGGCAGAGTTGTGCAGACTCAGGACAACTGAGGTTTGGAGAATACGCAGGTTTAAAGAGGAGTCCGTAATTTGCTTTCTAATAATCATAATCTTTTCCTCAAAGAAGTTCATGAATTTATCACTGCTAAAGTGCAAGTCATCCTCTCTTGGGGAATGCTGCTTTTTAGTTAGCTTTGCCACAGTATCAAAAGGAATTTCGGATTGTTCTTATTTTCCTCAATTAAGTTAGAAAAATAGGACGATCGAGCAGCAGTAAGGGCTCTTCGGTACTGCACGGTACCATCCTTCAAGCTAGTCGGAAGACTTCCAGTTTGGTGTGGCGCCATTTCCGTTCCAATTTTCTGGAAGCTTGCTTCAGAGCTCGGGTATTTTCTGTGTACCATGGAGCTAGTTTCTTATGAGACATTTTTAGTTTTAGGGGTGCAACTGCATCTAGGGTATTGCGCAGGTTAATTGAGATCCTCAGTTAGGTGGTTAACGGTTTTTTGTCCTCTGGCGTCCTTGGGTAGGCAGAGGGAGTCTGGAAGGGCATCAAGGAATCTTTTGTGTTGTCTGTGAATTTATAGCACGACTTTTGATGTTCCTTGGTTGGGGTCTGAGCAGATTATTTGTTGCAATTGCAAACGTAATAAAATGGTGGTCTGATAGTCCAGGATTATGAGGAAAAACATTAAGATCCACAACATTTATTCCATGGGACAAAACTAGGTCCAGCGTATGACTGTGACAGTGAGTGGGTCCCAGAGACATGTTGGACAAAACCCACTGAGTCGATGATGGCTCCAAAGCCTTTTGAGTGGGTCTGTGGACTTTTCCATGTGAATATTAAAGTCACCAAAGATTAGAATATTATCTGCAATGACTACAAGGTCTGATAGGAATTCAGGGAACTCAGTGAGAAACGCTGTATATGGCCCAGGAGGCCTGTAAACAGTAGCTATAAAAAGTGATTGAGTAGGCTGCATAGATTTCATGACTAGAAGCTCAAAAGAC
>NW_025744551.1:0-8749 GCF_021184085.1 Oncorhynchus gorbuscha
CTCACCTTCTATTCATCCTTCTCTCCATCTATCTCTCTGCTCACTCACCTCTTCTATTCATCCTTCTCTCCATCTATCTCTCTGCTCACTCACCTCTTCTATTCATCCTTCTCTCCATCTATCTCTCTGCTCACTCACCTCTTCTATTCATCCTTCTCTCCATCTATCTCTCTGCTCACTCACCTCTTCTATTCATCCTTCTCTCCATCTATCTCTCTGCTCACACTCACCTCTTCTATTCATCCTTCTCTCCATATATCTCTCTGCTCACTCTCACCTCTTCTCTCCATCTATCTCTCTGTCACTCTCACCTCTTCTATTCATCCTTCTCTCCATCTATCTCTCTGCTCACTCTCACCTCTTCTATTCATCCTTCTCTGCATCTATCTCTCTGTCACTCTCACCTCTTCTATTCATCCTTCTCTCCATCTATCTCTCTGCTCACTCACCTCTTCTATTCATCCTTCTCTGCATCTATCTCTCTGTCACTCTCACCTCTTCTATTCATCCTTCTCTCCATCTATCTCTCTGCTCACTCACCTCTTCTATTCATCCTTCTCTGCATCTATCTCTCTGTCATCTCACCTCTTCTATTCATCCTTCTCTCCATCTATCTCTCTGCTCACTCACCTCTTCTATTCATCCTTCTCTCCATCTATCTCTCTGCTCACTCACCTCTTCTATTCATCCTTCTCTCCATCTATCTCTCTGCTCACTCACCTCTTCTATTCATCCTTCTCTCCATCTATCTCTCTGCTCACTCACCTCTTCTATTCATCCTTCTCTCCATCTATCTCTCTGCTCACACTCACCTCTTCTATTCATCCTTCTCTCCATCTATCTCTCTGCTCACACTCACCTCTTCTATTCATCCTTCTCTCCATATATCTCTCTGCTCACTCTCACCTCTTCTCTCCATCTATCTCTCTGTCACTCTCACCTCTTCTATTCATCCTTCTCTCCATCTATCTCTCTGCTCACTCTCACCTCTTCTATTCATCCTTCTCTGCATCTATCTCTCTGTCACTCTCACCTCTTCTATTCATCCTTCTCTCCATCTATCTATGTCACTCTCACCTCTTCTATTCATCCTTCTATCCATCTATCTCTCTGCTCACTCTCACCTCTTCTATTCATCCTTCTCTCCATCCATCTCTCTGTCACTCTCACCTCTTCTATTCATCCTTCTCTCCATCTATCTCTCTGCTCGCTCACCTCTTCTATTCATCCTTCTCTCCATCTATCTCTCTGCTCGCTCACCTCTTCTATTCATCCTTCTCTCCATCTATCAGTCTGCTCACTCACCTCTTCTATTCATCCTTCTATTCATCCTTCTCTCCATCGATCTCTCTGCTCACTCACCTCTTCTATTCATCCTTCTCTCCATCTATCTCTCTGCTCGCTCCACCTCTTCTATTCATCCTTCTCTCCAACTATCTCTCTGCTCACTCACCTCTTCTATTCATCCTTCTATTCATCTATCTCTCTGCTCACTCACCTCTTCTATTCATCCTTCTCTCCATCTATCTCTCTGCTCACTCACCTCTTCTATTCATCCTTCTCTCCATCTACTCTCTGCTCACTCACCTCTTCTATTCATCCTTCTATTCATCCTTCTCTCCATCTATCTCTCTGCTCACTCACCTCTTCTATTCATCCCTTATCTCCATCTATCTCTCTGCTCACACTCACCTCTTCTATTCATCCTTCTCTCCATCTATCTCTCTGCTCACTCTCACCTCTTCTCTCCATCTATCTCTCTGTCACTCTCACCTCTTCTATTCATCCTTCTCTCCATCTCTCTCTCTGCTCACTCTCACCTCTTCTATTCATCCTTCTCTCCATCTATCTATGTCACTCTCACCTCTTCTATTCATCCTTCTCTCCATCTATCTCTCTGCTCACTCTCACCTCTTCTATTCATCCTTCTCTCCATCTATCTCTCTGCTCACTCTCACCTCTTCTATTCATCCTTCTCTCCATCTATCTTCTCTGTCACTCTCACCTCTTCTATTCATCCTTCTCTCCATCTATCTCTCTCTCTGTCACTCTCACCTCTTCCATTCATCCTTCTCTCCATCTATCTCTCTGTCACTCTCACCTCTTCTATTCATCCTTCTCTCCATCTATCTCTCTGTCACTCTCACCTCTTCTATTCATCCTTCTCTCCATCTATCTCTCTGCTCACTCACCTCTTCTATTCATCCTTCTATTCATCCTTCTCTCCATCTATCTCTCTGCTCACTCACCTCTTCTATTCATCCTTCTCTGCATCTATCTCTCTGTCACTCTCACCTCTTCTATTCATCCTTCTCTCCATCTATCTATGTCACTCTCACCTCTTCTATTCATCCTTCTATCCATCTATCTCTCTGCTCACTCTCACCTCTTCTATTCATCCTTCTCTCCATCCATCTCTCTGTCACTCTCACCTCTTCTATTCATCCTTCTCTCCATCTATCTCTCTGCTCGCTCACCTCTTCTATTCATCCTTCTCTTCATCTATCTCTCTGCTCACTCACCTCTTCTATTCATCCTTCTCTCCATCTATCTCTCTGCTCGCTCACCTCTTCTATTCATCCTTCTCTCCATCTATCTCTCTGCTCACTCACCTCTTCTATTCATCCTTCTATTCATCCTTCTCTCCATCTATCTCTCTGCTCACTCACCTCTTCTATTCATCATTCTCTCCATCTATCTCTCTGCTCACTCACCTCTTCTATTCATCCTTCTCTCCATCTATCTCTCTGCTCACTCTCACCTCTTCTATTCATCCTTCTCTCCATCTATCGCTCTGTCACTCTCACCTCTTATATTCATCCTTCTCTCCATCTATCTCTCTGCTCACTTCACCTCTTCTATTCATCCTTCTCTCCATCTATCTCTCTGCTCACTCACCTCTTCTATTCATCCTTCTCTCCATCTATATCTCTCTGCTCACTCTCACCTCTTCTCTCCATCTATCTCTCTGTCACTCTCACCTCTTCTATTCATCCTTCTCTCCATCTATCTCTCTGCTCACTCTCACCTCTTCTATTCATCCTTCTCTCCATCTATCGCTCTGTCACTCTCACCTCTTATATTCATCCTTCTCTCCATCTATCTCTCTGCTCACTCTCACCTCTTCTATTCATCCTTCTCTCCATCTATCTCTCTGTCACTCTCACCTCTTCTATTCATCCTTCTCTCCATCTATCTCTCTGCTCACTCACCTCTTCTATTCATCCTTCTATTCATCCTTCTCTCCATCTATCTCTCTGCTCACTCACCTCTTCTATTCATCCTTCTCTGCATCTATCTCTCTGTCACTCTCACCTCTTCTATTCATCCTTCTCTCCATCTATCTATGTCACTCTCACCTCTTCTATTCATCCTTCTATCCATCTATCTCTCTGCTCACTCTCACCTCTTCTATTCATCCTTCTCTCCATCCATCTCTCTGTCACTCTCACCTCTTCTATTCATCCTTCTCTCCATCTATCTCTCTGCTCGCTCACCTCTTCTATTCATCCTTCTCTTCATCTATCTCTCTGCTCACTCACCTCTTCTATTCATCCTTCTCTCCATCTATCTCTCTGCTCGCTCACCTCTTCTATTCATCCTTCTCTCCATCTATCTCTCTGCTCACTCACCTCTTCTATTCATCATTCTCTCCATCTATCTCTCTGCTCACTCACCTCTTCTATTCATCCTTCTCTCCATCTATCTCTCTGCTCACTCTCACCTCTTCTATTCATCCTTCTCTCCATCTATCGCTCTGTCACTCTCACCTCTTATATTCATCCTTCTCTCCATCTATCTCTCTGCTCACTCTCACCTCTTCTATTCATCCTTCTCTCCATCTATCTCTCTGCTCACTCTCACCTCTTCTATTCATCCTTCTCTCCATCTATATCTCTCTGCTCACTCTCACCTCTTCTCTCCATCTATCTCTCTGTCACTCTCACCTCTTCTATTCAGCCTTCTCTCCATCTATCTCTCTGTCACTCTCACCTCTTCTATTCATCCTTCTCTCCATCTATATCTCTGTCACTCTCACCTCTTCTATTCATCCTTCTCTCCATCTATCTCTGTCACTCTCACCTCTTCTATTCATCCTTCTCTCCATCTATCTCTCTCTGTCACTCTCACCTCTTCCATTCATCCTTCTATTCATCCTTCTCTCCATCTATCTCTCTGCTCACTCACCTCTTCTATTCATCCTTATCTCCATCTATCTCTCTGCTCACACTCACCTCTTCTATTCATCCTTCTCTCCATCTATCTCTCTGCTCACTCTCACCTCTTCTCTCCATCTATCTCTCTGTCACTCTCACCTCTTCTATTCATCCTTCTCTCCATCTATCTCTCTGTCACTCTCACCTCTTTTATTCATCCTTCTCTCCATCTATCTCTCTGCTCACCCTCACCTCTTCTATTCTGTCCCTCCTTCCTTTGACCTTTCTCTCTCTGTCACTCTCACCTCTTCTATTCATCCTTCTCTCCATCTATCTCTCTCTCTGTCACTCTCACCTCTTCTATTCATCCTTCTCTCCATCTATCTCTCTCTCTGTCACTCTCACCTCTTCTATTCATCCTTCTCTCCATCTATCTATGTCACTCTCACCTCTTCTATTCATCCTTCTCTCCATCTATCTCTCTGCTCACCCTCACCTCTTCTATTCTGTCCCTCCTTCTTTTGACCTTTCTCCTCTGTCACTCTCACCTCTTCTATTCTGTCCCTCCTTCTTTTGACCTTTCTCCCTCTGTCACTCTCACCTCTTCTATTCTGTCCTCCTTCTTTTGACCTTTCTCCCTCTGTCACTCTCACCTCTTCTATTCTGTCCCTCCTTCTTTTGACCTTTCTCCCTCTGTCACTCTCACCTCTTCTATTCTGTCCCTCCTTCTTTTGACCTTTCTCCCTCTGTCACTCTCACCTCTTCTATTCTGTCCCTCCTTCTTTTGACCTTTCTCCATCTGTCACTCTCACCTCTTCTATTCTGTCCCTCCTTCTTTTGACCTTTCTCCCTCTGTCACTCTCACCTCTTCTATTCTGTCCTCCTTCTCTGACCTTTCTCCCTCTGTCACTCTCACCTCTTCTATTCTGTCCCTCCTTCTTTGACCTTTCTCCTCTGTCACTCTCACCTCTTCTATTCTGTCCCTCCTTCCTTTGACCTTTCTCCCTCTGTCACTCTCACCTCTTCTATTCTGGCCCTCCTTCCTTTGACCTTTCTCCCTCTGTCACTCTCATAATAACGAAATGAGATGAATGGTGAGAATCTGACAGTCCACCCCGCTCCTCGTCTCACTGCTCACAGATACAGTCTCTCTTCCTCCCCTTATATCGGTCTCCCTGTTTCTCTGATCTGGTTACCACAGGAGACTGACAACCCCCCAGTGTTACCTGCAGCCAATCAGATCACAATCTATTCTGTGAGGAAAGGAGTTCCTTCCCCTTATCACTTATTGTGCTTCTCTGTTGCAAGCCAGACGTTGTCTAGAGGGCAGAACAGACGGGAGCTGAAGGTATTGAACTGTGGGGTGTATCTACCTGTCTGCTGGGCCCTGCACATAAAACACTGCAGGGCCACAGTGACAGGGCCACAGTGACAGGTGCACAGTGACAGGGCCACAGTGACAGGTGCACAGTGACAGGGGCACAGTGACAGGGCCACAAATATGGTGCTGTGGGTCGGCTCCATGGAGAGGCCTGATTCATGTCCATGTGCAGAGGAGTGTCTGACACGAGAGCAGTGTGTGTGACATACGAGAGAAATGAGCAGCCTGGGACCACACACACACACACACACACACACACACACACACACACACACACACACACACACACACACACACACACACACACACACACACACACACACACACACACACACACACACACACACACACACACACACACACACACACACACACACACACACACAGAGAGCAATATTAGAGCTCTCATCTTTTACCACCTATGGCTCCTTGGGCGTAGCAGCACTATATTGGTTTAGCTGTACTTTAGTGTGTGTCTGGTCTGGGAGTCTCTAGTCTTCTATCATCTGTAGCCCCATGTCTCTATTCTACAATTTATCTCTGTATTACAGGGCCTGTCTATGAGCTTTTCTCCTGTCTTTTATCCTCCATAGGCCCACACCAAGGATGTGACCAAAATGGATCCCTATGTAGTGTGTCCCAAATTCCCTATGTAGTGCACTACTTTACACCAGAAATGGGCTCTGGTCAAACGTAGTGCACTACATAAGGAATAGGTTGTGATTTGGGACACAGGCCATGTGATGTATGGAGCTGTTCCATTTCTAGATCCGTTCCTGTGCTACATGGTCAGTCTAGTGTCTGAGGTTTTCTCTGCATGAGTAGCCTATCACGTCTGTGGCCTGGTTTGTCTGTGGTCGTTTATCCTGCTTAGGGCCCTCTACGCTGCTGCTGTCCCAGGGTGGTAATATCTATTTTATATCAGTCTCTCTCAGCTCTCCTCTTCCCTAGTCAATCTGTTCATGGTGTTGTGGGTGAATGCATTGGGTTAGCTAACGATTTGTAGGAGAACGATGGGAGGAAGAGTACAAGTGGAGTCAGTGAGAGATGAGTGCTGTTAAAAAGCGAGAGGAAAAATTAACAGCTGTAAAGAACCAGAGGAGCAAATGACACTGCCTCCACCATTCCTTCTCTCCCTCCTTCATTCCTTCCCTCCTTCCTTGTCCTTCATCCATGGGCCCTGAGCCTGTCTGTAGTGTATAGCCCCACTCCTCAGTACGCTCTCTCAACCTTAAAGGTCACAGGCATAATGGGATGGAGGACCTTTAAAATGCAACAAGAAAAGCTCCTTTATGTAACTGCTGCTGGAGCTTTGTCACGGAGTTGTTACTTTGTCAGGGAGTTGTTACTTTGTCAGGGAGTTGTTACTTTGTCAGGGAGTTGTTACTTTGTCAGGGAGTTGCGTGTGTCTTGTCACGGAGTTGTGTCTTTGTCACGGAGTTGTGTCTTTGTCACGGAGTTGTGTGTCTTTGTCACGGAGTTGTGTGTCTTTGTCACGGAGTTGTGTGTCTTTGTCACGGAGTTGTGTGTCTTTGTCAGGGAGTTGCGTGTGTCTTTGTCAGGGAGTTGCGTGTGTCTGTCAGGGAGTTGCGTGTGTCTGTCAGGGAGTTGCGTGTGTCTGTCAGGGAGTTGTGCGTGTGTCTGTCAGGGAGTTGTGCGTGTGTCTGTCAGGGAGTTGTGCGTGTGTCTGTCAGGGAGTTGTGCGTGTGTCTGTCAGGGAGTTGTGCGTGTGTCTGTCAGGGAGTTGTGCGTGTGTCTGTCAGGGAGTTGTGCGTGTGTCTGTCAGGGAGTTGTGCGTGTGTCTGTCAGGGAGTTGTGCGTGTGTCTGTCAGGGAGTTGTGCGTGTGTCTGTCAGGGAGTTGTGCGTGTGTCTGTCAGGGAGTTGTGCGTGTGTCTGTCAGGGAGTTGTGCGTGTGTCTGTCAGGGAGTTGTGCGTGTGTCTGTCAGGGAGTTGTGCGTGTGTCTGTCAGGGAGTTGTGCGTGTGTCTGTCAGGGAGTTGTGCGTGTGTCTGTCAGGGAGTTGTGCGTGTGTCTGTCAGGGAGTTGTGCGTGTGTCTGTCAGGGAGTTGTGCGTGTGTCTGTCAGGGAGTTGTGCGTGTGTCTGTCAGGGAGTTGTGCGTGTGTCTGTCAGGGAGTTGTGCGTGTGTCTGTCAGGGAGTTGTGCGTGTGTCTGTCAGGGAGTTGTGCGTGTGTCTGTCAGGGAGTTGTGCGTGTGTCTGTCAGGGAGTTGTGCGTGTGTCTGTCAGGGAGTTGTGCGTGTGTCTGTCAGGGAGTTGTGCGTGTGTCTGTCAGGGAGTTGTGCGTGTGTCTGTCAGGGAGTTGTGCGTGTGTCTGTCAGGGAGTTGTGCGTGTGTCTGTCAGGGAGTTGTGCGTGTGTCTGTCAGGGAGTTGTGCGTGTGTCTGTCAGGGAGTTGTGTGTGGGTTGATAGTACTGTGTTGAACTCTCTGCTGACATCATCTAATATCCAGAGACTAGTTTCACTGGGCTCTCTGCAACTTGAGGTGCTGTACAATAACCAGGCCTATAGCCTGTCTCTGAGGCTAAGTCTCCATGCCTGTCCCCTTTAGCTCTGGCTGTCCTGTCCACCCTGTGTCCCCTGTCCCCTATTGCCCCGGTCTCCTTCCCTGACTCCCCCCTCCTCTCCCTATCCACCGTCTGTTTTCTCCCTCCTCACTCCATCCCTCCTGTCTATTTGTGGTGGTAATGTTTTTGTACAGTGATGACAACCAGGGTCATAGCTAGCCTGCCACCACGTCCAGCAGTGAAGCTGCGACACACACACACACACACACACACACACACACACACACACACACACACACACACACACACTACACACACACACACATCACACATCACACATATACTATCACACACACACACACACACACACACACACACACACACACACACACACACACACACACACACACACACGCTTCTACAGGCGGTGGGGAGAGCATGTCACAGCCAAGACATGTCACACACACACAGAATGCATTTACCCAAGTTACTGGTCATTAGAGATGTTCTTCCACTATATAATGGATAGACGGCTGTAGATCTGTAGTCCGATAGATGAATAATTGGACTCATTTAACCTTGTCTATCATGATGTATTCTGAAAGACTTTACCGCCCAGGGTTTTATTTCATTCATATTTCTAATCAGCCAGACATTTTGGAATTAATATTTCAGTCACCCTTTTCC
>NW_025744552.1:0-8697 GCF_021184085.1 Oncorhynchus gorbuscha
TTTAACAGAACTCCTAAACTTAACCCAAACCTTAATCCCTTAACCTAACTCCTAAACTTAACCCTAACCCTAGCCCAGCTAACATTAGTGAACACTAACTAACACTAACTTTAGCCACCTAGCCACCTACCTAGAATTCGTAATGAACATATCATACGTTTGAAAATTAGTAACATATATGATTCGTTGAGGAACTAGGCGTATGACATGCGTCACTACTTCACAGGAGAGCCATTATGCTGTCCCGTAGTAAAACTGCATAAGTGTTGCTCTCCACTTAATGGAGGACAGAGTTTTGAAATCAGTGGAATTAGAGTATGATAGCTAAGGAGATGGAGAAAACACCTGTCTCCGGATTACATCTTCAAACTAAGGGCAACCATGGCATCCTTGACAGAAACCATTTCAATAGAATGTTCATGATGATGTCACTGCGACAACTGTAGATAGACAGTAAATTCGCTCTGTCTATCTACTCCGATTTCAGAGCAGTCTCATCTGAGTGTGCCAGAGCGCAGAATAACTGACAAATTTACAAACGCTCAACATCCGGTCAGAAGTTTACATACACTAAGTTGACTGCCTTTAAACAGCTTGGAAAATTCCAGAAAATGATGTCATGACTTTAGAAGCTTCTGATAGGCTAATTGACATAATTTGAGTCAATTGGAGGTATACCTGTGGATGTATTTCAAGGCCTAGCTTCAAACTCAGTGCCTCTTTGCTTGACATCATGGGAAAACCAAAATAAATCAGCCAAGACCTCAGAAAACAAATTGTAGACCTCCACAAGTCTGGTTCATCCTTGGGAGCAATTTCCAAATGCCTGAGGTTACCACGTTCATCTGTACAAACAATAGCACGCAAGTATAAACACCCTGGGACCATGCAGCCGTCATACCGCTCAGGAAGGAGACGCGTTCTGTCTCCTAGAGATGAACGCACTTTGGTGCGAAAAGTGCAAATCAATCCCAGAACAACAGCAAAGGACCTTGTGAATGTTCCACTGATCCAAAACTGCCATAAATAAGCCAGTCTATGGTTTGCAACTGCACATGTGGACAAGGACCGTACTTTTGGAGAAATGTCCTCTGGTCTGATGAAACAAGAATAGAACTGTTTGGCCATAATGACCATCGCTATGTTTGGAGGTGGGGGATGCTTGCAAGTCGAAGAACACCATGCCAACCGTCAAGCACAGGGGGCAGCATTATGTTGTGGGGGTGCTTTGCTGCAATAGGACTAGTGTACTTCACAAAATAGATGGCATCATGAGGTAGGAAAATTATGTGGATATATTGAAGCAACATCTCAAGACATCAGTCAGGAAGTTCAAGCTTGGTCGCAAATGTGTCTTCTAAATGGACAATGACCCCAAGCATACTTCCAATGTTGTGGAAAATGGCTTAAGGACAACAAAGTCAAGGTATTGGAGGGGCCATCACAAAGCCCTGACCTCAATCCTATAGAAAATTTGTGAGCAGAACTGAAAAAGCATGTGCGAGCAAGGAGACCAACAAACCTGACTCAGTTACACCAGCTCTGTCATGAGGAATGGGCCAGAATTCACCCAACTTATTGTGGGAAGCTGGAAGGCTACCTGAAACGCTTGACTCAAGCTTAAACAACTAAAGGCAATGCTGCCAAATACTAATTGAGTGCATATAAACTGACCGACTGAGAATGTGATGAAAGAAATAAAGCTGAAATAAGTAATTCTCTTTGCTATTATTCTGACATTTCACATTCTTAAAATAAAGTGGTGATCCTATCTGGCCTAACACAGGGATGTTTTACTAGGATTAAATATCAAGAATTGTGAAAAACTGAGTTTAAATGTATTTGTCTAAGGTGTATGTAAACTTCCGACTTCAACTGTAGGTGAGACTCAGGACCATTTCCAATTTAACTGCTTCCGACAAACAGTTCTTGTGCTAACGTTGCTTCCAGAGGCAGTAAGGAACTTGGTTGTGAGTGGTGCAACTGAGGACAAGTGACTTTTATGCACTTCAGCACTGCCAACCCATTCTGTGAGCTTGAGTGGCCTACCCACTTCACGCCTGAGCCGTTGTTGCTCCTAGAAGTTTCCACTTCACAAAACAGCACTTCCAGTTGATCCGGGAAGCTCTAGAAGGGCAGAAATGTCATGAACTGTCTTGTTGGTAGGTGGAATCCTATGATGGTGCCAATGCTAAAAGTCCTTGAGCTCTTCAGTACGGTGACCATTCGACTGGTCATGTTTGTATACAGACATTGCATGGCTGTGTGCTCAATTTTATATACCTGTCACAACTGCTCATGAAATAACTTAACCTCATTTGAAGGGGTGTCCACATACTTTGGCCAAGCAGTGTATATTCCAGCCAGCAGCTTGTGTTAAACCCTCAGACAGTGTGTGAAAGTGGTTGGCTTTGTAACACGTATAAGGCAGCCCTCTGGGGCTGAAGCGCTAGCGATGTAGTGAGTGTTCTTTCCATAGGCCTGTTAGCGTCCCAGTTAAAAGGTCAGATGCCACCGTGTCGTCCCACATTACTAAACACTTCACCTAGAGGGCTACACACACAAAGGAACGCACGCACGTACGTACACACACACACATTACGGGAAGTCTAAAATATTCTTATCTTTCAACTTGAGCTGTAAAACATATTTTAATACGCAGCCACACAGCCGCACATTCTGCTAGAGCATATGCACACACACCCAAACCCACATCACACCAGACATTATATATTCTTAAGCATATGCACACACACCCAAACCCACCCTGCAGCCCACATCACACCAGACATGATATATTCTGCTATAGCATATGCACACACACCCAAACTCACCCTGCAACCCACATCACACCAGACATGATATATTCTGCTATAGCATATGCACACACACCCAAACCCACCCTGCAACCCACATCACACCAGACATGATACATTCTGCTATAGCATATGCACACACACCCAAACCCACCCTGCAACCCACATCACACCAGACATGATAGATTCTGCTATAGCATATGCACACACACCCAAACCCACCCTGCAACCCACATCACACCAGACATGATACATTCTGCTATAGCATATTCACACACACCCAAACCCACCCTGCAACCCACATCACACCAGACATGATAGATTCTGCTATAGCATATGCACACATTACCCAAACCCACCCTGCAACCCACATCCCACCAGACATGATACATTCTGCTATAGCATATGCACACACACCCAAACTCATTCCTGCAAACCTACATCCCACCAGACATGATACATTCTGCTATAGTATAGTGCACACACACCCAAACTCACTTGCAACCCACATCACACCAGACATGATACATTCTGCTATAGCATATGCACACACACCCAAACCCACCCTGCAACCCACATCACACCAGACATGATACATTCTGCTATAGCATATGCACACACACCCAAAACCACCCTGCAACCCACATCACACCAGACATGATACATTTGTAATAACATCATCCCGGCTGTTAGGAGGTGCTAACAAGGTTAGCTGCCATCAGAGGAAGAGAGGAGCAGTCTATGAGCTGGGAGGAGAGGTGGAGGAGGTGTTCTGAAGATGAAACGGAGGATGGAGAAAGGAGGAGGGAGGAGAGAGAAGGAGGGAGGTGAGGGTTTGTCTATGTACTACAAATTCTACTCTGTGGCAAGAAAAGATGCATGTACTATATGTAGTACGTGTTACATGATGTGATACGACTATTATATCATATGTTGTAAGCTACCATCATAGGTGATATGATTAATATGATGTATCATAATTGTTTGGCTGTTTATTGTCACTATGGGTCCCATCACTGAGACAGCCTAATAAAAAGGGAGCATGCTATTTATATAAGGTGTGGTCACATTGGTCAGAGGTGTGTGTGTGTGTGTGTGTGTGTGTGTGTGTGTGTGTGTGTGTGTGTGTGTGTGTGTGTGTGTGTGTGTGTGTGTGTGTGTGTGTGTGTGTGTGTGTGTGTGTGTGTGTGTGTGTGTGTGTGTGTGTGTGTGTGTGTGTGTGTGTGTGTGTGTGTGTGTGTGTGTGTGTGTGTGTGTGTAGTTATGCTTGTGATGCTGCATTCTGATCGGCTAGCGTGAGCCTGACATTTTCGAATAAGTCAATTCAGCGACTTATTGTGTGTGTGTGTGTGTGTGTCTAACCAGTAGGTGATTTCTCTGGGGAATGGTACATCGCATGATACACTGAATGGATGTGGAGAGAGAAGTGGGACTGTTGTGTGATATGAAATAAACCCGAGGCTATTATAAGGCAGAAACTAGGGACACAGGGAGCTTCGTTCATATAGTTAGACACTGGTGCTACTATACAACCCGTCCATACTTTTGACTCTGTTATTATTCTGTTGTTTTCCTCAGAGAAAGGGAGAGACCAGAGGGAGATAAAGGGAAGAGAGAGATGGTGAGAGAGAATGGAGAAAGAGGGAGGTAGAGAGACATGAGAGAAAGAAGAAGAAAAGGAGAGAGCAGATAGAGGTCAAAGCGAAGAGGAAGGAAGGAGAGGAGGATAAAAAGAGGAGATGGAGGAGAGAGCTGGAGGAGGGGAAGGAGATAAAGAAGAGAGAGTGGGAGATGATGAAGGAGAAGAGAGAGGGGGAGGAGATGAAGTGGAGGAGAGAGGGGGGAGGAGATGGAGAAGAGAGAGGGGAGGAGATGAAGTAGGGGATAGAGGGGGGAGGAGATGAAGGAGAAGAGAGAGGGGGAGGAGATGAAGGAGAGAGAGAGGGGAGGAGATGGAGAAGAGACGGGGAGGAGATGAGGGGAAGGAGATGAAGGAGAAGAGAGAGGGGGAGGAGATGAAGGAGAGGAGAGAGGGGGAGGAGATGAATGAGAGGAGAGAGGGTGAGGAGATGAATGAGAGGAGAGAGGGTGAGGAGATGAAGGAGAGGAGAGAGGGAGAGGAAATGAAGGAGAGGAGAGAGGGCGAGGAGATGAAGGAGAGGATAGAGGGGCAGGAGATAAAGGAGAGGAGAGAGGGGCAGGAGATGAAGGAGAGGAAAGAGGGCGATGAGATAAAGGAGAGGAGAGAGATGGAGGAGATGAAGGAGAGGAGAGAGGGGGAGGAGGTGGAAGGAGAGAAGAGAGGGGGAGGAGGTGAAGGAGAGAAGAGAGGGGGGGAGATGAAGGAGAGGAGAGAGGGGGAGGAGGTGAAGGAGAGGGGGGGGAGGAGATGAAGGAGAGGAGAGAGAGGGAAGAAGTGAAGGAGAGGAGAGAGGGTAGGAGATGAAGGAGAGGAGATAGGGGAGGAAATGAAGAAGATGAGAGAGGACACACTCTTTGGCTCTCAGCACGGCCCAGGGTAATTTCCTCTCCACATGAGAAATGCATGCTGATATGGAATCACCTCCGAGGGAGGGTAATGATGCATCACCAGAACCTGGCCCAGAGGAGCTGTGTGTGTGTTTGTGTGTGTTTGTGGGTGTGTGTTGTGTGCTTGTGTGTTGTGTTTTGTGTGTGTGTTGTGTTTAGTGTATGTGTTGTGTTGTGTTTAGTATGTGTGTGTGTTGTGTTTGTGACTTGGCCATCTTTCCTAACTGTTGTAAGTAAGTAGCCCGTTGTATCATTTTTCTGCGTGGCTGCTCTGTGTGTGTGTGCGTGTGTGTGTGTGTGTGTGTGTGTGTGTGTGTGTGTGTGTGTGTGTGTGTGTGTGTGTGTGTGTGTGTGTGTGTGTGTGTGTGTGTGTGTGTGTGTGTGTGTGTGTGTGAGCGTCCTGCATGGGTGTGTCTGCATGTGTCTGTACATTTTTGTGTGTATTTGCTGTGTCCTCGGTGTTGGAGCCATTCTACTAGTTATCTCTCTGTTATGATGATGCTATAGTTTACCAGGTGGCCTAGGTCTGGACTATTATCCCTGGAGAGGACAGAGTCTGGAGGAGAGAGCCATGCTAGCCACATGTTATTCACATACCGTAAAATTTCAATTAAAAGCAGAGCATTAAATAGCCTCTTGTCCCTTTTAATAGCCGGACATCGGCACATATTTCAGCAAATAAACGCCCGTTTCAAATAAATGCCTGGTCTAAATTAATTGTTTACGAGGTTACCGTGGACACATCTCAGCTACCTAATATCGGGGTGTACGATGGGCAGCCTAGTCTGATTCATGGCGGATTTGTTATTAGAATATTTATACTGGTCATACTGGTCACAGTACACAGTGTGGCGGTCTTAACATTTTATTGAGTAAAATCTGTGTGCATTAAGTAAATAGACACCTGGCTCAAATAGAAGCATGTATTCATTGCGGCTGTTGTGTTGATTGGATTAAAGCTAATAAACACCCAGGCTATTAAAGTTCATGGTAGTCATAGCAAATAGGCTTTTTGAAGTGATGATGGGTGATGACATTGATACTTGTGGTGATTGTTGTGAATTTGTTGATGATGCTGAAGATGATGATGATGATGATGATGATTAGTTGAGCAGTTTGATTGACATTACTTTCTCACCATTGTTGCTTTCTGTGTAACGGCGTTCGTTCGTCGAAAGTGAGTCGGACCGAAATGCAGCGTGGTGGTTACTCATGTCTTTAATGAAACAAATGACGATACATGAAATAACTTAATAAATACAAAAACAACAAACGGAACGTGAAACCTAATTACAGCCTATCTGGTGAACACTACACAGAGACAAGAACAATCACCCTGTCACGCCTTGGTCATTGTATTTTGTGTTTTTGTTATATGTTTGGGTAGGCCAGGGTGTGACATGGGTTTAAATGTTGTATTCGTATTGGGGATTATTATTATTATTTGGGATCGCGGCTGATTAGGGGTGTTGTATAGGCTTGGCTGCCTGAGGCGATTCCTAATCAGTCAGGTGATTCTCGTTGTCTTGGATTGGGAACCGGTATTTAGCAGCCTTAGTTTCGCTTTGTAATTGGTGGGTGATTGTTCCTGTCTTTGTGTAGTATTCACCAGATAGGCTGTAATAAGTTTCACGCTAGGCTGTAATAAGTTTCATGCCCCTTTCTGTTGTTTTTGTATTTAGTATTCAGTTATTTCATGTACCGCGACATTTCATTAAAGTCATGAGTAACCTACACGCTGCATTTCGGTCCGACTCTCTTTCTTCAACAGACGAACCGCCGTTACACACCCACGAAATACACAGTGAAACCCCCGGCTACCTAAATATGGTTCCCAATCAGAGACAACGAGAATCACCTGACTCTGATTGAGAACCGCCTCAGGCAGCCAACCTAAGCTACACCCCTACTCAGCCGAAAATCCCAATGCCTACAAAACCCAAAACACTATAAGAAACACAACATATAAACCCATGTCACACCCTGGTTTTGACCTAGGAAATATATAACGAAACACAAAACAGGGTATGACCAAGGCGTGAAATACCCTGGAGCTGAACAGAAGTGATGAGTGATGAACCCTTGACTGCAGCAAGATCACTGTGAAGTGTTTTGTTTTGGTAATCATCAGTGGAAAAGGGGAGAGGGTAGGGATATAGAAGAGAGAGAGGGTAGGGATATAGGAGAGAGAGAGGGTAGGGATATAGAGAGAGAGAGAGGGTAGGGATATAGGAGAGAGAGAGGGTAGGGATATAGGAGAGAGAGGGAGAGATAGAGAAGAGAGAGAGGGTAGGGATATAGAGAGAGAGAGGGTATGGATATAGGAGGAGAGAGGGGAGGATAGAGGAGAGAGAGAGGGTAGGATATAGAGAGAGAGAGAGGGTAGGGATAGAGGAGAGAGAGAGGAGAGATAGATATAGGAGAGAGAGAGAGGGTAGGGATATAGGAGAGAGAGGGGAGAGATAGAGGAGAGAGAGAGAGAGAGAGGTGGAGGGATATAGGAGAGAGAGAGAGAGTGGTAGAGAGAGAGAGGGTAGGGATAGAGAGAGAGAGGAGAGATAGAGGAGAGAGAGAGGGTAGGGATATAGGAGAGAAGAGAGTGATAGACATAGGAGAGAGAGGGTAGGTACAGAGAGAGAGAGGATAGGATATAGGAGAGAGAGAGGGTGGATGACACAGAGAGAGAGATAGAGGAGAGATAGAGAGAGAGTGGGTAGGATATAGAGAGGGTAGGGATATAGGAGAGAGAGAGATAGGGTAGGAGAGAGAGAGGGAGGATATAGAGAGAGAGAGAGGGGAGAGATATAGAGAGAGAGAGGGTAGGTAGGATTATAGGAGAGAGAGAGGGTAGGGGCATAGGAGAGAGAGAGGGTATTGAGAGATGAGGGTAGGGATATAGAGAGAGAGAGGAGAGATAGAGGAGAGAGAGGGTAGGGAGATAGAGAGAGAGGGCAGGGACAGCAGGAGAGAGAGGAGAGAGGATAGAGGAGAGAGAGGAGGAGAGGGTAGGATAGAGAGAGAGGGGAGGATAGGGTAGGATATAGGAGAGAGAGAGGGTAGGGATATAGGAGAGAGAGAGGGTAGGGATATAGGAGAGAGAGGGTAGGGATAGGAGAGAGAGGGAGAGATAGAGGAGAGAGAGAGGGTAGGGATATATGGATATAGGAGAGAGAGGGGGAGAGATAGAGGAGAGAGAGAGGGTAGGGATATAGGAGAGAGAGGGTAGGGATATAGGAGAGAGAGAGGGTATGGATAGGAGAGAGAGAGAGATGAGTAGCAGAGAGAGAGAAGGAGAGATAGAGGTGGAGGGATATAGGAGAGAGAGAGTGGAGAGATATTGGAGAGAGTGAGG
>NW_025744553.1:0-7500 GCF_021184085.1 Oncorhynchus gorbuscha
AAATCAAATCAAATTTATTTATATAGCCCTTCGTACGTCAGCTGATATCTCAAAGTGCTGTACAGAAACCCAGCCTAAAACCCCAAACAGCAAACAATGCAGGTGTAAAAGCACGGTGGCTAGGAAAACTCCCTAGAAAGGCCAAAACCTAGGAAGAAACCTAGAGAGGAACCGGGCTATGTGGGGTGGCCAGTCCTCTTCTGGCTGTGCCGGGTAGAGATTATAACAGAACATGACCAAGATGTTCAAATGTTCATAAATGACCAGCATGGTCAAATAATAATAAGGCAGAACAGTTGAAACTGGAGCAGCAGCACAGTCAGGTGGACTGGGGACAGCAAGGAGCCATCATGTCAGGTAGTCCTGGGGCACGGTCCTAGGGCTCAGGTCCTCCGAGAGAGAGAAAGAAAGAGAGAATTAGAGAGAGCATATGTGGGGTGGCTAGTCCTCTTCTCGGCTGTGCCGGGTGGAGATTATAACAGAACGTGGCCAAGATGTTCAAATGTTCATAAATGACCAGCATGGTTGAATAATAGTAAGGCAGAACAGTTGAAACTGGAGCAGGAGCATGGCCAGGTGGACTGGGGACAGCAAGGAGTCCTCATGTCAGGTAGTCCTGGGACATGGTCCTAGGGCCCAGGCCAGTTGAAACTGGAGCAGCAGCATGGCCAGGTGGACTGGGGACAGCAAGGAGTCATCATGTCAGGTAGTCCTGGGGCATGGTTCTAGGGCTCAGGTCCTCCGAGAGAGAGAGAAAGAAAGAGAGAAGGAGAGAATTAGAGAACACACACTTAGATTTACACAGGACACCCCGAATAGGACAGGAGAAGTACCCAGATAAACAAACTGACCCTAGCCCCCCGACACAAACTACTGCAAGAAAAATACTGGAGGCTGAGACAGGAGGGGTCAGGAGACTGTGGCCCCATCCGAGGACACCCGGACAGGGCCAAACAGGAAGGATATAACCCCACCCACTTTGCCAAAGCACAGCCCCCACACCACTAGAGGGAAATCTTCAACCACCAACTTACCATCCTGAGACAAGGCCGAGTATAGCCCACAAAGATCTCCGACACGGTACAACCTAAGGGGGGAAACCCAGACAGGCCGACCACAACAGTGAATCAACCCACCCAGGTGACGCACCCCCCCAGGGACGGCACGAGAGAGCCCCAGCAAGCCAGTGACTCAGCCCCCGTAACAGGGTTAGAGGCAGAGAATCCCAGTGGAAAAAGGGGAACCGGCCAGGCAGAGACAGCAAGGGCGGTTCGTTGCTCCAGAGCCTTTCCGTTCACCTTCCCACTCCTGGGCCAGACTACACAAGGTTCTCTACTCTGAAATACACAAGGTCCTCTACTCTTAAATACACAAGGTCCTCTACTCTGAAATACACAAGGTTCTCTACTCTGAAATACACAAGGTTTTCTACTCTGAAATACACCAGGTTCTCTACTCTGAAATAAACAAGGTTCTCTACTCTGAAATACACAAGGTTCTCTACTCTGAAATACACAAGGTTCTCTACTCTGAAATACACAAGGTTCTCTACTCTGAAATACACAAGGTCCTCTACATTGACAATTACTCCACAGATAAAAGGGTAAACCGAGTTAGATTCTAGTAACCTCTCCTCCTTCAGTCTTTTAGTAACCTGTCCTCCTTCAGTCTGCTAGTAACCTCTCCTCCTTCAGTCTTCTAGTAACCTCTCCTCCTTCAGTCTTCTAGTAACCTTTCCTCCTTCAGTCTTCTAGTAACCTCTCCTCCTTCAGTCTTCTAGTAACCTCTCCTCCTTCAGTCTTCTAGTAACCTCTCCTCCTTCAGTCTTCTAGTAACCTTCCTCCTTCAGGCTTCTAGTTATCTCTCCTCCTTCAGTCTTCTAGTAACCTCTCCTCCTTCAGTCTTCTAGTAACCTCTCCTCCTTCAGTCTTCTAGTAACCTCTCCTCCTTCAGTCTTCTAGTAACCTCTCCTCCTTCAGTCTTCTAGTAACTTCTCCTCCTTCAGTCTTCTAGTTATCTCTCCTCCTTCAGTCTTCTAGTAAACTCTCCTCCTTCAGTCTTCTAGTAATCTCTCCTCCTCCTAGTAACCTCTCCTCCTTCAGGCTTCTAGTTATCACTCCTCCTTCAGGCTTCTAGTTATCTCTCCTCCTTCAGTCTTCTAGTAAACTCTCCTCCTTCAGTCTTCTAGTAACTTCTCCTCCTTCAGTCTTCTAGTAACCTTCCTCCTTCAGGCTTCTAGTTATCTCTCCTCCTTCAGTCTTCTAGTAAACTCTCCTCCTCAGTCTTCTAGTAACCTCTCTCCTCCTTCAGGCTTCTAGTTATCTCTCCTCCTTCAGTCTTCTAGTAATCTATCCTCCTTCAGTCTTCTTCTTCTTCTGTGGACTTTATATGGCGGTTGACCACTAACTTTAAGGTGCGTTACCATGACCAACTGGACTGGACTGTGGACCTCTTCTTTCAATCTCCCACGTAAGTACAGTGCCTTGCGAAAGTATTCGGCCCCCTTGAACTTTGCAACCTTTTGCCACATTTCAGGATTCAAACATAAAGATATAAAACTGTATTTTTTTGTGAAGAATCAACAACAAGTGGGACACAATTATGAAGTGGAACGACATTTATTGGATATTTCAAACTTTTTTTAACAACTCAAAAACTGAAAAATTGGGCGTGCAAAATTATTCTGAATTATGAAACGTAGCAAAAGGTACTGTATATGCTCCTTAACAACCAATGAGGAGATGGGAGGGGAGGGGCTTGCAGCGCAACAAGCGTCACAAATAGAACCAAGTTCTATTTTAGCACCTGGCTATGCAGACGTTTGTTGAACTGCGAGCTGTTATTTTGCAAAGCTCTCACACGTAACGCGAGCCGTGTGGTCAGCATGTAACCAAGGTGAACGTGAACTGAGTCACGCGGGCAGTGTGGTCAGCATGTAACCAAGGTGAACATGAACTGAGTCACGCGAGCAGTGTGGTCAATATGTAACCAAGGTGAACGTGAACTGAGTCACGCGGGCAGTGTGGTCAATATGTAACCAAGGTGAACGTGAACTGAGTCAGTCCACCCCTGTAGAACCCTTTTTGGGTGAAGGTAGAACCGTACAGAGAACCGTACAGAGTGTTGTACATAGAACCCAAAAGGGCAGAACGATCAGATGGTGGAGGTGGTAGAGACCTGGACCCAAAAGGATTCTCCTATGGGGACAGCCGAAAAACCCTTTGATAACCATTTCAACCATGGTAGAGATGATAGAGGAGGTGGAGATGATAGAGGTGGTAGGGATGATAGAGGTGGTAGAGATGATAGAGGAGGTAGAGATGATAGAGGTGGTAGAGATGATAGAGGAGGTAGAGATGATAGAGGTGGTAGAGTTTATGGAGGAGGTGGAGATGATAGAGGTGGTGGAGATGATGGAGGAGGTGGAGATAATGGAGGTGGTAGAGATGATGGAGGAAGTGGAGGTGGTAGAGATGACAGAGGAGGTAGAGATGATGGAGGAGGTAGAGATGATAGAGGTGGTAGAGATGATGGAGGAGGTAGAGATGATAGAGGTGGTAGAGATGATGGAGGTGGTAGAGATGATAGCGGAGGTAGAGATGATAGAGGTGGTAGAGATGATGGAGGAGGTGGAGGTGGTAGAGATGATGGAGGTGGTAGAGATGATAGAGGTGGTAGAGATGATAGAGGTGGTAGAGATGATAGAGGTGGTAGAGATGATAGAGGTGGTAGAGATGATAGAGGTGGTAGAGATGATAGAGGAGGTAGAGATGATAGAGGAGGTAGAGATGATAGAGGAGGTAGAGATGATAGAGGTGGTAGAGATGATAGAGGTGGTAGAGATGATAGAGGTGGCAGAGATGATAGAGGTGGTAGAGATGATAGAGGTGGTAGAGATGATAGAGGTGGTAGAGATGATAGAGGTGGTAGAGATGATGGAGGAGGTAGAGATGATAGAGGTGGTAGAGATGATGGAGGAAGTGGAGGTGGTAGAGATGACAGAGGAGGTAGAGATGACAGAGGAGGTAGAGATGATGGAGGAGGTAGAGATGATAGAGGTGGTAGAGATGATGGAGGTGGTAGAGATGATAGCGGAGGTAGAGATGATAGAGGTGGTAGAGATGATGGAGGAGGTGGAGGTGGTAGAGATGATGGAGGAGGTAGAGATGATAGAGGTGGTAGAGATGATAGAGGTGGTAGAGATGATAGAGGTGGTAGAGATGATAGAGGAGGTAGAGATGATAGAGGTGGTAGAGATGATAGAGGTGGTAGAGATGATAGAGGTGGTAGAGATGATAGAGGTGGTAGAGATGATGGAGGAGGTAGAGATGATAGAGGTGGTAGAGGAGGTGGAGGTGGTGGAGATGACAGAGGAGGTAGAGATGATGGAGGTGGTAGAGATGATGGAGGTGGTAGAGATGATGGAGGTTGTAGAGATGATGGAGGTTGTAGAGATGATGGAGGTTGTAGAGATGATGGAGGTGGTAGAGATGATGGAGGTGGTAGAGATGATAGAGGTGGTAGAGATGATAGAGGTGGTAGAGATGATGGAGGTGGTAGAGATGATGGAGGTGGTAGAGATGATGGAGGTGGTAGAGATGATGGAGGTTGTAGAGATGATAGAGGTGGTGGAGGTGGTAGAGATGATAGAGGTGGTAGAGATGATAGAGGTGGTAGAGATGATGGAGGTGGTAGAGATGATGGAGGTTGTAGAGATGATAGAGGTGGTGGAGGTGGTAGAGATGATGGATGTGGTGGAGGTGACGGCGATGATGGAGGTGATAGAGATGATAGAGGTAGTACAGGTGATGTTTTGGTTGTCTTGTTGTTTTGGAGAACGTGTGTGTACATGTGTATGTGTTGTCTTGTTTTGACTGGAAGTCTTGCTGTGTAGTTCCTCTCTGTTTGGTGAGGGGCATCGCAACCTGCCCGCAGGTCGGGTCACCAGAGCAGGTCATCAAAGAAACCTCTTGTCGTCTGAGTGAAATGGGTTGCGAAAGGTTGTGAAAAAGATAGATTGAGCGAGTGAGAGACTGATAAGACAGACCCACAAAGAATTTGAAAACAAATCCAATTTTCATAAACTCCCATATCTACTGGGTGAAATATCACAGTGTGCCATCACAGCAGCAAGATTTGTGACCTGTTACCACAAGAAAAGGGCAACCAGTGAAGAACAAACACCACTGTAAATACAACCCATATTTATGCTTATTTATTTTCCCTTTTGTACTTTAACTATGTGCACATCGTCACAACACTGTATATAGACTTAAACCTTTGAAATGTTTTTATTCTGTAATATTTACAGAATTGTTTTTATTGTTGATTTCGATTTTGTTTATTATCTTTTTCACTTGCTTTGGCAATGTAAACATATGTTTCCCATACCAATACAGCCCCTTAAATCGATATTAAAACAAATGAGAGAGAGAGAAAGAAAGAGACAGAAATAGAGAGAGAGAGACAGAGAGAGAGAGAGAGAGAGAGACAGAGAGACAGAGAGACAGAGAGAGAGAGAGAGAGAGAGAGAGAGAGAGAGAGAGAGAGAGAGAGAGAGAGAGAGAGAGAGAGAGAGAGAGAGAGAGAGAGAGAGAGAGAGAGAGAGAGAGAGATAGAGATATAGAGATAGAGAGAAAGAAATAGAGAGACAGCGAGAGAGAGAGAGAGAGAGACAGCGAGAGAGAGACAGCGAGAGAGATAGAGAGAGAGAGACAGCGAGAGAGATAGAGAGAGAGAGAGACAGCGAGAGAGATAGAGAGAGAGAGAGACAGCGAGAGAGATAGAGAGAGAGAGAAAGTCATAGAGAGATAGAGAGAGAGAGAGACAGCGAGAGAGATAGAGAGAGAGAGAGACAGCGAGAGAGATAGAGAGAGAGAGAGACAGCGAGAGAGATAGAGAGAGAGAGAAAGTCATAGAGAGATAGAGAGAGAGAGAGACAGCGAGAGAGATAGAGAGAGAGAGAGACAGCGAGAGAGATAGAGAGAGAGAGAAAGTCATAGAGAGACAGCGAGAGAGAGAGAGAGAGAGAGAGAGAGATAGAGAGAGAGAGAAAGTCATAGAGAGACAGCGAGAGAGAGAGAAAGTCATAGAGAGACAGCGAGAGAGAGAGAGAGAGAGAGAAAGTCATAGAGAGACAGCGAGAGAGAGAGAAAGTCATAGAGAGACAGCGAGAGAGAGAGAAAGTCATAGAGAGACAGCGAGAGAGAGAGAGAGAGAGAGAGAGAGAGAGAGAGAAAGTCATAGAGAGACAGCGAGAGAGAGAGAGAGAGAGAGAAGAAAGTCATAGAGAGACAGCGAGAGAGAGAAAAGTCATAGAGAGACAGCGAGAGAGAGAAAAGTCATAGAGAGACAGCGAGAGAGAGACAGCGAGAGAGATAGAGAGAGAGAGAAAGTCATAGAGAGATAGAGAGAGAGAGAAAGAAATAGAGAGACAGAGAGATAAATCAAATCAAATCAAATCAAATTTTATTTGTCACATACACATGGTTAGCAGATGTTAATGCGAGTGTAGCAAAATGCTTGTGCTTCTAGTTCCGACAATGAGTACAGTATATACATATGAGATGAGTATGTAGACAAAGTAAACAAAGTGGCATAGTTAAAGTGGCTAGTGATACATGTATTACATAAGGATGCAGTCGATGATATAGAGTACAGTATATACGTATGCATATGAGATGAATAATGTAGGGTAAGTAACATTATATAAGGTAGCATTGTTTAAAGTGGCTAGTGATATATTTACATCATTTCCCATCAATTCCCATTATTAAAGTGGCTGGAGTTGGGTCAGTGTCAATGTCAGTGTGTTGGCAGCAGCCACTCAATGTTAGTGGTGGCTGTTTAACAGTCTGATGGCCTTGAGATAGAAGCTGTTTTTCAGTCTCTCGGTCCCAGCTTTGATGCACCTGTACTGACCTCACCTTCTGGATGATAGCGGGGGTGAACAGGCAGTGGCTCGGGTGGTTGATGTCCTTGATGATCTTTATGGCCTTCCTGTAACATCGGGTGGTGTAGGTGTCCTGGAGGGCAGGTAGTTTGCCCCCCGGTGATGCGTTGTGCAGAGCCTTACGGTTGAGGGCGGAGCAGTTGCCGTACCAGGCGGTGATACAGCCCGCCAGGATGCTCTCGATTGTGCATCTGTAGAAGTTTGTGAGTGCTTTTGGTGACAAGCCAAATTTCTTCAGCCTCCTGAGGTTGAAGAGGCGCTGCTGCGCCTTCTTCACGAGGCTGTCTGTGTGAGTGGACCAATTCAGTTTGTCTGTGATGTGTGTATGCTGAGGAACTTAAAACTTGCTACCCTCTCCACTACTGTGCCATCGATGTGGATAGGGGGGTGTTCCCTCTGCTGTTTCCTGAAGTCCACAATCGTCTCCTTAGTTTTGTTGACGTTGAGTGTGAGGTTATTTTCCTGACACCACACTCCGAGGGTCCTCACCTCCTCCCTGTAGGCCGTCTTGTCGTTGTTGGTAATCAAGCCTACCACTGTTGTGTCGT
>NW_025744554.1:0-8653 GCF_021184085.1 Oncorhynchus gorbuscha
GAACTTAAAAATCACCAGCGGGTACACACAGGGAGAAGCCTTATAGCTGTAATCAATGTGGGAAGAGTTTTACTCATTCAAGTAATCTGAAAACACACCAGAGAACACACACAAGAGATAAGCCTTACAGCTGTGAACAGTGTGGCAAGAGTTTTACTCAGGCAAGCAACCTGGTATCACACCAGAGAACACACACAGGAGAGCAGCCATACAGATGTGATCAGTGTGGCAAGAGTTTTACTCAGTCAAGCAACCTGGTATCACACCAGAGAATACACACAGGAGAGCAGCCGTATAGCTGTGAGCAATGTGGGAAAAACTTTTCTCGGGGAGAACGCCTTAAAGAGCACCAGAGAACACACACAGGGGAGAAGCCTTATATCTGTGACCAGTGTGGCAAGAGTTTTACTCAGTCACGCAACCTGCTATTACACCAGAGAACACACACAGGAGAGCAGCCATATAGCTGTGAGCAATGTGGCAAGAGTTTTACTCAGTCAAGCAACCTGGTATCACACCAGAGAACACACACAGGAGAGCAGCCATATAGCTGTGAGCAATGTGGGAAAAGATTTTCTCGGATAGAACACCTTAAAGGACACCAGAGAACACACACAGGGGAGAAACCTTATAGCTGTAATCAGTGTGGGAAGAGTTTTACTCAGTCAAACAGCCTGAATAGACACCAGAGAACACACACATGATAGAAATCATATAGCTGTAATCAGTGTGGGAAGAGTTTTATCACCAGAGAGCACACACAGGAGACACTGATCTGCTCTGACTTTGAAGAGCTTTGCTTCCCTAAGAAACCTGACACAACACCAGAGAACACACACAGGAGAGAAGCCTTATAGCTGTGATCAGTGTGACAAGAGATACTCTCATTCAAGTGGTCTGATTCAACATCAGAAAATACATGCAGGAGATCCACAGGGTGTAGAATAACCGACACCAGACCTATATACATCAAATCACATTTTATTTGTCACATACACTTGTTTAGCAGATGTTATTGTGGGTGTAGAAAAATGCTTGTGTTTCTAGCTCCAACAGTCAAATTAACAATACACACAATATAAAGGAATGGAATTAAGAATATATAAATCTTTGGCCGAGCGATGCCAGAGCAGCATAGACTAAGATGCAGTAGAATAGAATACAGTACATACAGTGGGGCAAAAAGTATTTAGTCAGCCATCAATTGTGCAAGTTCTCCCACTTAAAAAGATGTGTATTTGCAAATTATGGTGGAAAATAAGTATTTGGTCAATTACAAAAGTTTATCTAAAATACTTTTAAATTTAATATTTACGTTGTAAGTCAACTAGCTGGCTAATGCTAACTAGCCATTATCCCCGAACATGAGTTCACCAAGCTACTCTCCTCCTGATAAAGAAGAGGTGGTTTGCTGGACGGAGAAAGAAGCTCTCGTGAAAGAGGAGGCGGAAGAGGAGGCTGTTACAATACACAAACAAGTAGAGGGTGAGGGTGTTACTGTGAAAGAAGAAGAGAAAGACGCGTTCAGAGTGAAAGAGGAGGAGGATGTTACTGTGAAAGAAGAGGATGAAGATGCAGTTTTTGGAGTGGAGGATGAAGTGAAAGAAGATGAAGACGTTTTTGGAATGAAGGATGAAGAAGGGGAGATTACTGTCACATTAGAGGAGGACGAAGAAGAGAAGACTGGAGATCTGATTAACACCAGTAAATTACAGTGAGTACTAATCTTATAAAACAGGGACATTGATCTGATTAACACCAGTTTATACAGTGAGTATTATCTTAATAAAAAGCAGGGAACACAAACTCTTCAGTTGTTGAACTAAATGTGTGATTTTACATTCTACACTTGAATATGTTTTTGTACTGTAGGAATTGTTCATGGCGTCCTCTAGTGATTTAAAAAAATACTTTTCATGTCGAAAAGTGATATAGAAATACAGTAAAGTATAAACACCCTAAAGGGAAACAAATAAATGTTTTGAGCAAAATAGTTTTTTTTTTAGAGATAATTACAAACTGGAAGGAGTGAATGATGTCATACATAGTAAGGCTTTCAAGGAGTTGGCTTGATGGGATGTTGTGATGTCATCCAATAGGCGACTGATGCTAATGTGAATATTCATTGTTCTTTTAAAAATCCTTCCTGTTCTGTCAAGTTGGTTGTTGTTCATTGCAAGAAAGCCATTTTGAAGTCTTGCCATTGACTTTCAAGACGATTTAAGTCAATACTGTAACTAGGCCACTCAGGAACATTCAATGTCACCTTGGTAAGCTCCTCCAGTGTAGATTTGGCCTTGTGGTTTAGGTTATTGTCCTGTTAGGACAGTTTTTCATATTCAGATCTCTGAGATCTACCTACGTAACATTTAGTGTCTCCTTATATTACGTTGAGAAAACAGTTTTCATGGGCACAGAAATCCTAAATAATTTCAGAGTTAGCTAAATCCAATGGTTCTAACCGAGAGTCACCTTAACTTTATTGACAACACCCCAATGGATCAATAATTACACATAATACTTAATACTGTAGCTGTTTAGTTGCAATCACATGTTCAACTATCATCAGCTGATCCAGGAAATCATTTTCTGAATGCCAGTCAAATGATAAACATCACGACATGGGTATATTTGTTGTTAGCTGAAGTTATGTGCCAATTTGTAAACAATTAGTGAACAAACCCTTATTGTCAGGCTGATGGCAAAGCTAGCCAAGGAGCATTTTACTGGTTGAAGTGTTTTTTTCGTATAAAAAAGTTATGCGTATTGCACTCATAGCAACCTGTAAATGTTGTTGCTCCTCAGCCTATGAGAACTCCCTGATTTTTTCCCCCACGGTGGTGAACTAGTGAATAGACACAGAGCTTTAATGTGAGTTTCCTTGAGTAGCACTCCTGATCTTGCGCTATAATATTCAGAATACATTGTGGAAAACTAAAATCTTCGCTCACCATTTTGGCTCCAGGCAGATATACTACATCCATAAATAGTGGTTTCCTCATTAGCTGGGAGGAGTTTCTACAACCAGATATACTACATCCATAATTAGTGGTTTCCTCATTAGCATGGAGGAGATTCTGCAACCAAATTGTGTGTGCATCGCCCTCCTGCTGCAATTTTAGCAAACACAGAAAGGGGCCTATATTGGAGACCAAAGGTCATATGGCACACTGCTTAGAGTTTCAACAACACAAATAACTTAACAATCATCGATTTTACTACTGTGAAAACAAGACAATTGTCATATAATTTAATAGACGTGAATTATTGTACAACTTCATGACAATGCTCTGGGCATCAACGTTTATCTCAAATAAACAGTGGATTTCTGCTGTTGTGGGCCTTTAACCATCTGTCTGATATTTTCGTTAACACAGGAGAGAGATGTGAATATCGTGGATCCTCTGGGGAGCCTCAAAAACTTCATGATGCTGACGAGACAGAGAAGAGTCTCTCCAGATCAGGACACCTCAAGAAACACCAGCAGAGACCCACAGGATAGAAACCACACTGCTGCTCTGACTGTGGGAAACGTTACAAAACTTCATCAGAACTTAAAAATCACCAGCAAGTATACACAGGAGAAAAATCTTATAGTTGTGATCAATGTGGGAAGATTTTTACTAAATCTAGCAATCTGACTATACACCAGAGAACACACAGGAGAGAAACCTTTTAGGCTGTGATCAATGTGGGAAGATTTTTACTAAATCTAGCAATCTGACTATACACCAGAGAACACACAGGAGAGAAACCTTTTAGGCTTTGATCAATGTGGGAAGATTTTTACTAAATCTAGCCATCTGACTAGACACCAGCGAGTCAGTGTGGGAAGTTTTACTCAGCTAAACATCCTGAAAGAACACCAGAGAACACACACAGGAGAGAAATCTCATGGCTGTGATCAATGTGGGAAGAGATACTCTGGTAAAAGATCTCTGATCAAACATCAGAAAAAACATACATGAAGGAGTTGAATTTGAAAAATCATATCAATTAAATAATGTCACAATGTAGAATGTTTTAACATTATAGTAGGAGTATTTTAATGATGTCACAATGTAGAACTCTAAATGTTTGTCCTCTGTTCTATTGGTTTCAACGTGATATGGATATTAGCCTCAGGGGGAAAATCCAGGCTCTGAATTGAAAGAGTTATTATTAGTTATTTAACAAAAAGTGACTCACAAAAAGAGTTGTGTTAAACTTACCACGTTGGTGACCCACTTGAATCAAAATGCAACACTTCAAAATGTAGCTAGCTGTTTTCTACAAATTGTCCTCTAACCAATGATGTACACATTATTCCCAGATTCGTGTGGTTTTTGAGCTGTTAGTTTTAACAGGACGTGCAACCTCATTTCCCTTCTGTCACACAAATGATTTTAGCATGATATCGATGAGTTATGACAAATAAGTGTTGTGTTCCTTTGTTCAACGTCCCCTACATTTAAATGTATCACTCCCAAATGCAGCTGACTGTCTTCTGCAGGTTGTCCTCTAACCAGTGAGGTAAAATATTTATCCCGTTTCCATGTATTTTGTTTAGTTGTGTTAGTTTCAACAGCACGTAAAACCTGATTTCCCCTAATCAATATCAGTGATTTATTTGCTACTTGTCAAAACAACAGTGTTTTTGGTGCTTGTGCAGTTTATAAGGTGCTTGTTTAAAATAATACAAGTAATATGATTATTGTGGCAGATGTTTGTGTATACAGTATGGCCCATTTTACGTTTAGGTTTTCAATATATCACAAACTGTTTCTGCATATTGGTTGTTGATTTGTACATGTTAAAATTGTGTGTTGACATTGGGCTATCCCACCTAGCAAAATGTAATTAAAAAATACTTAGAAAAAAGGACTATGCAACCAAATATTTTACATTTACATTTCATGTAACATTTAGTAATCATAATTATTTTATGTAACCAACTGACAATTTTGGGTACAATTATATTGACATTGTTGCTCGGCTTTTAGAATATCATGGTTCATTCTCAGATGTGCCAACCCAAATGTACTAAAGCATGACATTAGGGACTGGGCCCAGATCCAACAACATGCCTATTGAGTGAACCCTGAAAGATTTTTCTCCAGGGTTGGCAAGTCAACTAGTTTTGCGTTTAGCGTTGCGTTGCCATGGATCACAATTTATTTTGGCTTATTGGAGATTAGTTTTTGTCAGGAGAATTCTATACTCCTTGTTCATTTACCAATTCAATTAAGTTACACTTAGTCTGTTACATCAGGATTTGTAAGATACTGATAGAAAAGGAAACAGACAGAGGCCCAGTCTACCAAAGTTAAATGTTTATTCATGGGAACGTTCTGACGTGTACAGTACAGGACCTTCAATTTATGGCAACACACATACTTCCACACCAACCATCAAACCCGCCTGCCAACAGAGCCTAGGGAATACGTGAGAATAGTGTCTTCCTTACCCTCCCCTAAGATAGGGAGAGACCTGGGACTGGGAAGTTCTCAGTGTCCCAGCCAAGCTCTCCCCGGATCTGGCTCAGACAGATAGTCTGTTCTCAAAACACTAGACACATTGTTCCCAAACGTTGATTCGGACTAAAATATATATAATCATCGAATGAGTCTAACACTTACACACGTGTTATAATAATCTAATGATTCAAATTAATTTCATACAATCACATGGTATCAGACCTATGGTTTCAGGACTGTAACATTCTAATCATTTATTGAAACACATTTCCTTATCAGTTTTGTTTGGTCTCTTCCAAGGGGAGGAGAGTTCTAGAAGCTTGTGGGAAAACATTTTTCTTTAGAAAGAAAAAGGAGAAAAGAAAGGATTGTATATTGTTATTTAGAAATGTGTGTTTTCTTGTTTTTAAATTGTTGACAGCCAGTAGACATGTTAATATTGCCGCCGTTTTCGTGACTGCAATTTTCGGGCGATTTCTCAGCCAAACGTGAAGAACAAACAGAGCTATTTCGCCTACAAAAATAATATTTTTGGAAAAAAGGAACACTTGCTATCTAACTGGGAGTCTCTTGAGTGAAAACATCCGAAGCTCATCAAAGGTAAACGATTTAATTTGATTGCTTTTCTGATTTCCGTGACCAAGTTACCTGCTGCTAGCTGGACAAAATGCTATGCTAGGCTATCGATAAACTTATACAAATGTTTGTCTAGCTTTGGCTGTAAAGTTTATTTTGAAAACCTGAGATGACAGGGTGATTAAAGGCTAAGCTGTGTCTCAATATATTTCATTTGTGATTTTCATGAATAGGAATATTTTCTAGGAATATTTATGTCCGTTGCGTTAAGCTAATTAGTGTCAGTCGATGATTACGCTCTCAGCATGCCATGCCTTTGGGAAACCGAACCCTCTTCATTTTCTTCTTCCAATGTGACAGTCATCTCCACCTCCTCCTTCACTCCAAAAACTGCATCCTCCTCTTTTAACCCCTCTTCTGTCGTCTAGTTAGTTATCCGATTTACTTTCATATTTATGGTGTTGTTGTTATTAGTCAGCTAGCGGGGCTGATTAAGTTAACATTAGCCTAGCTAACATCCCCGAACATGAGCTCCCTAAACTACTCTCCTCCTGTTAAAGAAGAGGAGGTCTGCTGGACGAAGAAAGATGTTCTGGGGCTGAACATTGTTGTGAAGGAGGAGAAGGAAGAAGAGGATGTCACAGTAAAAAAAACAAGAAGTAGAGGGTGATGCTGTTACAGTGAAAGAAGAATAGAAAGACGTTTCAGTGAAAGAAGAAGAGGAGGATGCAATTCTTGAAGTGAAATAGGAAGGAGAGGAGGAGACAGAAGGTCAGATTAACACCAGTAAATACTAATATTTAATAACTGGGGCACAAACGCTGCAGTTGTTGAACTGATGAATACAAACGTGGTTTTAAAGCAGCTGTGGTTTTTGTTTTGCATACATTTTAAAATAAAAAATCGGAGTCTGGTGTAATTTCGTTACTCTGGAATTGCCCTGCACCTAACTTCTCAACAAATATATAAACGCAACCATTTCAAAGATTTTACGGACTTACAGTTCATAGAAGTCAATTTAAATAAATTCATTAGGCCCTAATCTATGGATTTCACGACTGGGCAGGTGTGCTGCCATAGGCCACCCACTGGGGTGCAAGGCCCAGCCAATCAGAATGAGTTATCCACACAAAAAGGCTTTCAAATCAAATCTAATCAAATGTTATTTGTCACATACACATGGTTAGCAGATGTTAATGCGAGTGTAGCGAAATGCTTGTGCTTCTAGTTCCGACAATGCAGTAATAACCAACGAGTAATCTAGCTAACTATTCCAAAACTACTACCTTATACACATAAGTGTAAAGGGATAAAGAATATGTACATAAAGATATATGAATGAGTGATGGTACAGAGCGGCATAGGCAAGATGCAGTAGATTTGTAAGTCGCTCTGGATAAGAGCGTCTGCTAAATGACTTAAATGTAAATGTAAATGGTATCGAGTACAGTATATACATATGAGATGAGTATGTAAACAAAGTGGCATAGTTTAAAGTGGCTAGTGATACATGTATTACATAAAAGATGCAGTAGATGATATAGAGTACAGTATATACGTATACATATGAGATTAATAATGTAGGGTATGTAAACATTATATAAGTAGCATTGTTTAATGTGGCTAGTGATATATTTTACATCAATTCCCATTATTAAAGTGGCTGGAGTTGAGTCAGTGTGTTGGCAGCAGCCACTCAATGTTAGTGGTGGCTGTTTAACAGTCTGATGGCCTTGAGATAGAAGCTGTTTTTCAGTCACTCGGTCCCAGCTTTGATGCACCTGTACTGACCTCGCCTTCTGGATGATAGCGGGGTGAACAGGCAGTGGCTCGGGTGGTTGTTGTCCTTGATGATCTTTATTACAGACAGAAATACTCCTCAGCACCCCTCCTCAGATGATCCCGCATGAAACATGGGACCAACACTTTCTGTGTTGCGTTTATTTTTTGTTCAGTATATACACTTAGGAACACATGTCAGCGTAGAGCCCTGAACTATAATAATAAGTCAGCAGTTTATCTGGCAGGACAGTGTGGTGTGTAGTGATGTGTTGTGATATGGAGGCACTTTGGTGATTCTTGATGTTCACTTGTACAACTATTCATCATTACTAATGTATTTAAATTAATTATTTTAACACATTGGTTAAAAGACTTGTCACAAAAATGTGATTACAAGGAGCAACTTACCACATTACTTCATGCTTACATTTCTTGTTTTACAAACATTGCCAAGCTGCTCATTCATTTCTTGTTGTTGTTGTGATTATTGGTGTAGTCAGTCATTGCAACAAAAATATTTGGTAGAAAATCAGCGGCGTGTATTTTCTTTCATCTGCCTGCTACACTGGCTGGTGGACCAACAAGACAACAGGACCAACAGGACTTAGGAAACATTTGTCAAAGTTTGTAAAAACATTCACTACATTGACTATCTGACTTTCACACAGGAGAGAGATGTGACCATCGTGAATCCTCTGGGAGTCTCAACAACATCATGATGCTGAAGAGGCAGAGAAGAGTCTCTCCAGATCAGAACACCTCAAGAAACACCATCAGAGACACACAGGAAAGAAACCACACTGCTGCTCTGACTGTGGGAAACGTTTCAAATCTTCATC
>NW_025744555.1:0-8641 GCF_021184085.1 Oncorhynchus gorbuscha
GTTGGAAGGGGAACACTCGCCCCAGTCTGAGGCCCTGAGCGCTCTGGAACAGGTTTTCATCAAGGATCTCTCTGTACTTTGCTCCGTTCATCTTTCCCTCGATCTTGACTAGTCTCCCAGTCCCTGCCCCTGAAAAACATCCCCACAGCATGGTGCTGCCACCACCATGCTTCACCGTAGGGATGGCGCCAGACGTGACGCTTGCCATTCAGGCCAAAGAGTTCAATCTTGGCTTAATTGGACTAGAGATTCTTGTTTCTCATGGTCTGAGTCTTGGAAGGGATGCACTTGAGCTCAATTTCGAGTCTCATAGCAAAGGGTCTGAATACTTGTGTAAATAAGGTATTTCTGTTTTTTTCTTTGCTTTGTCATTATGGAGTACTGTGTGTAGATTGCTGAGAAAAACACATTTCATGTTATGCAGGTGAATGAGGACCCAAAAGCGACTTGGCGAAAACAGAGTCTTTATTCCAGTAAAGGAAATAGGCAATACTCCTGGACAATCAGAGCAGAAAACAAAACATAAAAAACTAAATTCCACTCGTAGTGACGAGGACAGACTGGAGACTCGACCATTAACTGTAGGTTGCCTCGGGAAGGCACCGACCGTAGCAGACTCAGACACCTGCTCACACGCAGCATCTGAGGGAAACAAGACACGACAGGGTGAGACAAAGACACAGCACGGCGAACAATATACAAGGATCCGACAGGACAGAAACGGAAAACAAGGGGAGAAATAGGGACTCAAATCAGAGGGCAAGATAGGGAACAGGTGTGAAAAGACTAGATGATTGAGTAGGAGAATGAGGAACAGCTGGGAGCAGGAACGGAACGATAGAGAGGAGAGAGAGGGAGGGGAGAGAGAGGGATAGAAAAAAGGGAACGAACCTAATAAGACCAGCAGGGGGAAACGAACAGAAGGGAAAGCATAATGACAAGACAATATAAGACAAAACATGACAGTACCCCCCCACTCACCGAGCGCCTCCTGGCTCACTCGAGGAGGAACACTGGCGGCAACGGAGGAAATCATAGATCACAAACGGTCCAGCACGTCCCGAGAAAGAACCCAACTCCTCTCCTCAGGACCGTAACGGAAAACGATAAAAAGGGAAACTAGGGTACTACTCTAAAAAAAAAAATGAGACACGGGTAGAGAACTGAAAGCTTTAGAGCAAACAGGACCAAACAGGCCAGGAGAGTAACAACTAGGGACAGACTGAGACACAGCAAGGGCAGGAACAAGAACAGGAGAGATGCGGTGGCAGGGAACAGACTGAGACCCAGCAAGACCAGGAGCAGAAGCAGAAAAAAATTACCAGACTTATTCTGCGCGCAGTCCGAACACGCAGCCAGAAACGGCGCGTGTCACTCTCCTGAGTAGGCCACCAAAACCGCTGGCGAATAGAAGCAAGCGTACCCGAACGCCGGGGTGGCCAGCTAACTTGGCAGAGTGCGCCCACTGAAGAACAGCCAGACGAGTAGAGACAGGAACGAAAAGAAGGTTACTAGGACAAGCGTGCGGCGACGGAGTGTGAGTGAGTGCTTGCTTAACCTGTCTCTCAATTCCCCAGACAGTCAACCCGACAACACGCCCAACAGGAAGGATCCCCTCGGGATCGGTAGAAGCCACAGAAGAACTAAAGAGACGGGATAAAGCATGAGGCTTGGTGTTCTTAGTACCGGGCAATAAGAAATAACGAACTCGAAACGAGCGAAAAACAACGCCCAACGAGCATGACGCGCATTCAGTCGTTTGGCAGAACGGATGTACTCAAGGTTCCTTTGGTCAGTCCAAAGGACAAAGGAACGGTCGCCCCCTCCAACCACTGTCGCCATTTGCCTAGGGCTAAACGGATGGCGAGCAGTTCACGGTTAGCCACATCATAGTTACGTTCCGACGGTGACAGGCGATGAGAAAAATACGCGCAAGGGTGGACCCCATCGTCAGTATCGGAGCGCTGGGACAGAATGGCTCCCACGCCCACCCCCGGACGCGTCAACCTCGACAATAAACTGTTTAGTGACGTCAGGTGCAACAAGGATAGGAGCGGATGCAAAACGCTTCTTGAGGAGATCAGAACAACAATCATACGACCGGTGAGGAGGAAGGGAGTTGGTTCTGGACCGACTGAAGACCGTGCACAGACCATGATATTCCTCCGGCACTCCTGTCAAATCACCAGGTTCCTCCTGTGAAGAGGGAGCAGAACAAACAGGAGGAATAGCAGACATTAAACACTTCACATGACAAGAAACGTTCCAGGAAAGGATAGAATTACTAGACCAATCAAAAGAAGGATTATGACACACTAGCCAAGGATGACCCAAAACAACAGGTGTAAAAGGTGAACAAAAAATTAAAAAAGAAATGGTCTCACTATGGTTACCAGATACAGTGAGGGTTAAAGGTAGGGTTTCACATAATATACTGGGGAGAGGACTACCATCCAAGGCGAACATGACCGTGGGCTCCCCTAACTGTCTGAGAGGAATGTCATGTTCCCGAGCCCAGGCTTCGTCCATAAAACAGCCCTCCGCCCCAGAGTCTATTAATGCACTGCAGGAAGCTGCCGATCCGGTCCAGCGTAGATGGACCGGTAAGGTAGTACAGGTACTTGACGGAGAGGACCGTCTAGTAGCGCTTATCAGTCGCCCTCCGCTTACTGATGAGCTCTGGCCTTTAACTGGACATGAAATGACAAAATGACCAGCGGAACCGCAATAGAGACAGAGGCGGTTGGTGATTCTCCGTTCCCTCTCCTTAGTCGAAATGCGAATACCCCCAGCTGCATGGGCTCAACACCTGAGTCAGTGGGGAAAGATGGTAGTGTCGGAGAGAGGGGGAGACACAGTTAACGCGAGCTCTCTTCTATGAGCTCGGTGACGAAGATCTACCCGTCGTTCAATGCGAATAGCGAGTTCAATCAAAAGAATCCACGCTGGATGGAACCTCCCGAGAGAGAATCTCATCCTTAACCTTAGCGTGGAGTCCCTCCAGAAAACGAGCGAGCAACGCCTGCTCGTTCCAGTTACTGGAGGCAGCAAGAGTGCGAAACTCTATAGAGTAATCCGTTATGGATCGATTACCTTGACATAGGGAAGACAGGGACCAGGAAGCTTCTTTCCCAAAAACTGAACGATCAAAAACCCTTATCATCTCCTCTTTAAAGTTCAGATAATCGTTAGTACACTCAGCGCTTGCCTCCCAGATAGCTGTGCCCCACTGCCGAGCCCGACCAGTAAGGAGTGATATGACGTAGGCAATCCGAGCTCTCTCTCTTGAGTATGTGTTGGGTTGGAGAGAGAACACTATATCACACTGGGTGAGAAAGGAGCGGCACTCAGTGGGCTGCCCAGAGTAACATGGTGGGTTATTAACCCTAGGTTCCGGAGACTCGGAAGACCAGGAAGTAGCTGGTGGCACGAGGAAGACTCTGATACTGTCCTGAGAGGTCGGAGACCTGAGCGGCCAGGGTCTCAACGGCATGCCGAGCAGCAGACAATTCCTGCTCGTGTCTGCCGAGCATCGCTCCCTGGAACTCGAGAGTAGAGTAGAGAGAATCCATAGTCGCTGGGTCCATTCTTGGTCGGATCCTTCTGTTATGCAGGTGAATGAGGACCCAAAAGCGACTTGGCGAAAACAGAGTCTTTATTCCAGTAAAGGAAATAGGCAATACTCCTGGACAATCAGAGCAGAAAACAAAACATAAAAAACTAAATTCCACTCGTAGTGACGAGGACAGACTGGAGACTCGACCATTAACTGTAGGTTGCCTCGGGAAGGCACCGGCCGTAGCAGACTCAGACACCTGCTCACGCAGCATCTGAGGAAACAAGACACGACAGGGCGAGACAAAGACACAGCACGGCGAACAATATACAAGGATCCGACAGGACAGAAACGGAAAACAAGGGGAGAAATAGGGACTCAAATCAGAGGGCAAGATAGGGAACAGGTGTGAAAAGACTAGATGATTGAGTAGGAGAATGAGGAACAGCTGGGAGCAGGAACGGAACGATAGAGAGAGGAGAGAGAGGGAGGGGGAGAGAGAGGGATAGAAAAAGGGAACGAACCTAATAAGACCAGCAGGGGGAAACGAACAGAAGGGAAAGCATAATGACAAGACAATATAAGACAAAACATGACATTTCATCCATATTAGAACAAGGCTGTAACGTAACAAAATGTGGAACAAGTCAAGGGGTCTGGATACTTTCCGAAGACACTGTGTGGAGGGAGAGGTGAAATAAAGCGAGTAAGAGAGGGACAGAGAGAGACCTGAAATTAGATTTAATAAGATGCATGGTGGCGGTTGTCCAAGTGTGATCGACGTCAGAGAGACTTTATAACTGCAACTCACTCCGGTGCACCTTCAGTAACTCAACCAACAGAGGATTTGGTTATGTGTGTGTGTATGTGTTTGTATTGTGTGTGTGTAGAGAGAGAGATGGCCAGAGAGAGAGACAGGGCCAGCGTTATGGGTGGGCCTTATGGGGCCTGGCCCTACTGTACCTACTTGCCCATCCAAATAAAATAACTCTCCACATTTACTTTTCATCAGCCAATATGATGAGTAGGCCTAACAAATGGCAAAATAACTAGCCTATGTCAATTTACTATCTTTCATAGTACAAAAGTTAACCTATTCTATTCTGTGCAAGACATAAATGTGTCTCGTTTCAGGAAACTAGGCGTATGTCACGGGTCACTACTTCACAGGAGAGCACAGGAGAGCCACTTTCTGGAGGACCGAGTTTTGAAATCAGTAGAATAGAGTAGGATAGCTAAGGAGATGGAGAAAACACTTATCTCCGGATTACATCTTCATACTAAGGGCATCCATGGCATCCTTGATAGGGAGTGTCATGTTTGTCATTTATTGTCATGTCTTGTCCCTGTGCTCCCCATGCTATTCGTTTCCCTCTGCTGGTCTTGTTTGGTTCTGTCCCTCCTTCTATCCCTCTCTCTCCCCCTCCCTCTCTCACTCTCTCGCTCTCTCTTCTCTCTGTCGTTCCGTTCCTGCTCCCAGCTGTTCCTATTCCCCTAATCATCATTTAGTCTTCCCACACCTGTTCCCGATCCTTTCCCCTGATTAGAGTCCCTATTTATTCCTTTGTGATCCGTTCCTGTCCCGTCGGTTCCTTGTATTGTATTCACCATGCTGTGATTGCGTTTCGCCCTGTCCTGTCGTGTTTTTGCCGTGATTGTGTATCACCCTGTCCTGTCGTGTTTTGTGCCTTCATCAGATGCTGCGTGTGAGCAGGTGTCTCAGTCGACTACGGCCTGCGCCTACCCGAGCGACCTGCAGTCTGTGGCCGCTTCTCCAGTTGTTTCCCCTCTACAAGTCTAGAGGATTTCTGTTATTCCGTTTTGGACTTTAATAAACTCTGTTTCTGTTAAGTCGCTTTTGGGTCCTCTTTCACCTGCATGACAGAAGGAACCGACCAAGGAATGGACCCAGCGACTTCAGACGCTCGTTACACTGCCGTCGAGATCCAAGGAGCCATGCTCGGCAGACACGAGCAGGAATTGTCTGCTGCTCGCCATGCCGTGGAAAACCTGGCTGCTCAGGTTTCCGACCTCTCTGGACAGTTCCAGAGTCTACGTCTCGTGCCACCTGTTACTTCCTGGCCTGCCGAGCCTCCAGAACCTAGGGTTAATAACCCACCTTGCTACTCCGGGCAGCCCACTGAGTGCCGCTCCTTTCTCACGCAGTGTGAGATTGTGTTCTCTCTCCAACCCAACACATACTCTAGAGAGAGAGAGCTCGGGTTGCTTACGTCATTTCACTCCTTACTGGCCGGGCTCGAGAATGGGGCACAGCTATCTGGGAGGCAAGGGCTGATTGCTCTAACGAATTCCAGAACTTTAAAGAGGAGATGATTCGGGTTTTTGACCGTTCAGTTTTGGTGGGGAGGCTTCTAGGGCCCTGGCTTCCTTATGCCAAGGTGAACGGTCCATAACGGATTATTCCATTGAGTTTCGCACTCTTGCTGCCTCTAGTGAGTGGAACGAGCCGGCGCTGCTCGCTCGTTTTCTGGAGGGACTCACGCAGTGGTTAAGGATGAGATTCTCTCCCGGAGGTTCCTTCAGATGTGGACTCTTTGATTGCTCTCGCCATCCGCATAGAACGACGGGTAGATCTTCGTCACCGGGCTCGTGGAAGAGAGCTCGCATCAACGGTGTTTCCCTGCTCCGCATCGCAACCATCTCCCTCCTCTGGCTTTGAGACTGAGCCCATGCAGCTGGGAGGGATTCGCATCTCGAATAAGGAGAGGGAACGGAGGATCACCAACCGCCTGTGCCTCTATTGCGGAGTTGCTGGACATTTTGTTAATTCATGTCCAGTAAGAGGCCAGAGCCCATCAGTAAGCGGAGGGCTACTGGTGAGCGCTACTACTCAGGTCCCTTCATCTAGATCTTGTACTACTATGTCGGTCCATCTACGCTGGACCGGTTCGGGTGCTACATGCAGTGCTTTGATTGACTCTGGGGCTGAGGGTTGTTTCATGGACGAAGCATGGGCTCGGAAACATAACATTCCTTTCAGACCGTTAGACAGGCCTACGCCCATGTTTGCCTTAGATGGTAGTCATCTTCCCAGTATCAAATTTGAGACACTACCTTTAACTCTCACAGTATCTGGTAACCACAGTGAGACTATTTCTTTTTTGATTTTCCGTTCACCGTTTACACCTGTTGTTTTGGGTCATCCCTGGCTTGTATGTCATAATCCTTCTATTAATTGGTCTAGTAATTCTATCCTATCCTGGAACGTTTCTTGTCATGTGAAGTGTTTAATGTCTGCCATCCCTCCCATTTCTTCTGTCCCTACTTCTCAGGAGGAACCTGGCGATTTGACAGGAGTGCCGGAGGAATATCATGATCTGCGCACGGTCTTCAGTCGGTCCCGAGCCAACTCCCTTCCTCCTCACCGGTCGTATGATTGTAGTATTGATCTCCTTCCGGGGACCACTCCTCCTCGAGGTAGACTATACTCTCTGTCGGCTCCCGAACGTAAGGCTCTCGAGGATTATTTGTCTGTGTCTCTTGACGCCGGTACCATAGTGCCTTCTTCTTCTCCGGCCGGGGCGGGGTTCTTTTTGTTAAAAGAAGGACGGTACTCTGCGCCCCTGCGTGGATTATCGAGGGCTGAATGACATAACGGTTAAGAATCGTTATCCGCTTCCCCTTATGTCATCAGCCTTCGAGATTCTGCAGGAGCCAGGTGCTTTACTAAGTTGGACCTTCGTAACGCTTACCATCTCGTGCGCATCAGAGAGGGGGACGAGTGGAAGACGGCGTTTAACACTCCGTTAGGGCATTTTGAGTACCGGGTTCTGCCGTTCGGTCTCGCCAATGCGCCAGCTGTTTTTCAGGCATTAGTTAATGATGTTCTGAGAGACATGCTGAACATTTTGTTTTTGTCTATCTTGACGATATCCTGATTTTTTCTCCGTCACTCGAGATTCATGTTCAGCACGTTCGACGTGTTCTACAGCGCCTTTTAGAGAATTGTCTCTACGTAAAGGCTGAGAAGTGCTCTTTTCATGTCTCCTCCGTTACTTTTCTCGGTTCCGTTATTTCCGCTGAAGGCATTCAGATGGATTCCGCTAAGGTCCAAGCTGTCAGTGATTGGCCCGTTCCAAGGTCACGTGTCGAGTTGCAGCGCTTTTTAGGTTTCGCTAATTTCTATCGGCGTTTCATTCGTAATTTCGGTCAAGTTGCTGCCCCTCTCACAGCTCTTACTTCTGTCAAGACGTGTTTTAAGTGGTCCGGTTCCGCCCAGGGAGCTTTTGATCTTCTAAAAGAACGTTTACGTCCGCTCCTATCCTCGTTACTCCTGACGTCACTAGACAATTCATTGTCGAGGTTGACGCTTCAGAGGTAGGCGTGGGAGCCATCCTATCCCAGCGCTTCCAGTCTGACGATAAGGTTCATCCTTGCGCTTATTTTTCTCATCGCCTGTCGCCATCTGAGCGCAACTATGATGTGGGTAACCGTGAACTGCTCGCCATCCGCTTAGCCCTAGGCGAATGGCGACAGTGGTTGGAGGGCGACCGTTCCTTTTTGTCGTTTGGACAGACCATAAGAACCTTGAGTACATCCGTTCTGCCAAACGACTTAATGCCCGTCAAGCTCGTTGGGCGTTGTTTTTCGCTCGTTTGAGTTTGTGATTTCTTACCGTCCGGGTAGCAAGAACACCAAGCCTGATGCCTTATCCCGTCTGTTTAGTTCTTCTGTGGCTTCTACTGATCCCGAGGGGATTCTTCCTTATGGGCGTGTTGTCGGGTTAACAGTCTGGGGAATTGAAAGACAGGTTAAGCAAGCACTCACGCACACTGCGTCGCCTTGCGCTTGTCCTCGTAACCTCCTTTTCGTTCCTGTTTCCACTCGTCTGGCTGTTCTTCAGTGGGCTCACTCTGCCAAGTTAGCTGGTCATCCCGGTGTTCGAGGCACTCTTGCGTCTATTCGCCAGCGCTTTTGGTGGCCGCCTCAGGAGCGTGACACGCGCCGTTTCGTGGCTGCTTGTTCGGACTGCGCAGACTAAGTCGAGTAACTCTCCTCCTGCCGGTCGTCTCAGACCGCTCCCATTCCTTCTCGACCATGGTCTCAAGCAATACGTAACTTCCA